>NC_057802.1:239229682-239416726 GCF_018294505.1 Triticum aestivum | reverse complement strand
TCTCTCTCTCTCTTGCTCTCACACCCCTCTCCCACACACAATCGATGTCTCTTCCAAATAGTCTGCTCCCCCTGCCCGCACCCATGCTATCCCGCTACTACACATGTCACACCATTCCCCCTTCCCTTATACTAGGTTTACATCATTAGTGGTCTCTCTACTCCACATACACACACTCCCTCTCACACACAAACGTGCGCACAAACACACACAGACACGCACAAACACCCATTAATCTGGATCCTCATCTCTCCCCATGTCCGCATGTGTATCTCGCACACTCACTCTCTAATTATGTATATGTGTCTCCACGTTACACAACACAAAGCCCCATGTACATGTCTCTCTCTATCCTCCACACACATAGACACAAAGAATCTTATCATTGCCTCAGTCTCTAGACATATCACACACGCACACTGTCTCTCTCTCTCTCTCTCGCAAACACGCTCAACAAGGGTTTCCCCGTGAATAACTTACCGTCTATTCATCAACAGTCATGGCAGTACGGAGAACACGAGACGTGAAAAAGAATAAATCTACACGTGCTTAGACCACCTAGTATGACTACTAGGACTAGATCAAGCCAAAAAGCGCGCCACCGTCACCCCCTCCTTATCGGCGACGGGAAAACCTTTGTTTTACACAGTCGAGAAGTCATTGTGCTAAGGCCTCACATGCTGAGGCGTTGAATAGAATGTAGATGCTAGTTTACGGAAACAAGTATCGATAATACGTTTGTATCTCCATACTTATATTTCTTCTCTTATAAAAAACCGAGTTGGTGATGATGGTACGCGTGCAATCTTGCAATATAGACCGTCCGATCTATATCTGACTGATGGAAATTAAACTAAAAGATACCCACACCCCTCTCCACATTTGCAGACAAGGCCTTCCCTCGTTCATCCTTATCTCCAACAACCACATTGTTGAGCAATTAATAAAGGAAGCCTCTGGAAAAAACTGGCCTGGTGGCCGCTGCCAGCGTCATCAATCCCCATGCCTCCGCTCAGTCCAACCACCAATCACCACCACGCCCCACTCCTCTTCAACTTATCTCCTATTTCTCGAGATATCATTAGTTTTTACACATGGGATTACTCCCGCATGGGTCAATCACAACGAGTGTTTTTATAAAAAATGCATCTTGATGTTCCGTGCAATGCACGGATCTTGCTAGTACTCCTACAGAAGACTAATTAGTTGGTGATGATGGTGTGTCTGCCATCCGTCGTTTGTGACCATTAGATCTACATCTAACGACTATGAGGTAAGTTGTTACCTTTTCTCACAAACATCCCACTTGTCTACCAATTTGCAGAAAAACCCATAATTAGTATCTTAAAACCAACCACATCCCTCCCTGGCCTCACCAAAACAGCCCAAGGAATATATTCTAATTGAAACATAATATATCTCTAGTGATATATGTATATCAAAATTAGAGTGTTTTGTATCAAGTTTGTGAATAAGTATTATTCTAATTATGATTCGTTGCAACGCACATGAACATTGCTAGTATTTCCAACCATGCAATTTTTTCCCTACTATTCCATAGTTTCGAGTTTTCCATCAAGATATTAGTCACTCATGGTTGATATTTACTTTCAATCATGTACACATATGCACTATGTAACTAGCCTTGCTTATTGGGTTCCAAAGCTTAGCTTTCACTCCTACTTACAATATGTAGAGTATTTAACAAAAAACTACCACTTTCAACCAGCCCTAGGAAGAATCTATTGTACAAAGAATAGCAAAAACATACCCAAAATTTCTTAATCCACGCCAAAAACTACTACCTACCGATTAGGTTAGTTTAAACCCATTTATGACAGGGTTGGCCCATACGTCCGTGCTGACGAGGCAGCTTAAACCAACACATTTTGTTTGACCGTTGACACGAGGGACCCACATCTGACCTTCTATCCTGTTATTCCCCCTCAAATCATTATTTTTCCTGAACATTACTTCAAACAGTGCTGATGCGTGTTCGTCAGTGGCGCCGGTGATGAGCAAGTTGGCCGTCGCTCCGCCGGACGGGCCGGACGCCGCGCTGGCCTCCGCACGGGTTGGCAGGCTGGCCCGAGCGTGACTCACGAGCGAGTAAGACGCCGCGCTGGCCTTCGCTCGAGCCAGATGGCTGGCCTTAGCGCGGCGCACGCGCGCAAGCCGCCGCGCTGCCATGCCAATCTAGCTAGCAAACCTTGCAGACATGCAGCTGGACGGAGCTATCTTGGCTAGCTAGCGGCCGCGAGCGCCGGACGGAGCTGGCATTCGGGCTGCCGCAAGATGGGCTCCGCACTGCCGGCGGTTTTGATCTCGCCTTCTGCCGGCGGCGGTAGCTGCGTCCCATTGCCGAGGATGACTAGGTGGATGGGCCGGAGGTAGGAGGTCACTCGGGGATTTTTGTGCAGACTGACATGTAGGTCCCACAAGTCATAACGCCCGGTCGAATAGAAGGCGTTGACTTAATGGGCGACACGGGCCCTGTTTGGATACTCTAAGTCAGACGTTAGATTCTAACCCTGAACTAACTCTAACCAAAGTGGTGTTTGGATGGCAGGGTTAGATTGACAACAAATGTATCCAAACCGGGCCATGGGTTGAAACGTCCCTATAACGGCATTTTGTAGAGTAGTCGTTTCTTGGTAGGGCTGGTTGGTAAGAGCATGTACAATGGTTGATAAGGTAGTCTTATCTTAAGTCTGCCACGTATGCAAGTGGTAGTAGTTTCTTGGCATTATCAGTGGTTTCTTGCATTATTAGGGGTTTCTTGTAAGGAACAATGTACTACTAGCGACAAAAGGTGATTCTAGGTTGCATTGTACTCCAACGAGTACTACTAGTGGTCGCGGGAGTGTATACCTCGTTTTGTGGGTTCGATCCCGGCCGAACACACGGCAGCCTTTTTTTTAAATAGTAACTTTGCTGCGAGCCAATATTTTACACGGGTAGTTTGAGTTTTGAAGTCAAACGGACGTGCGGCACCACAATCTAGGTGCACTGGATAGCCTAGCCATGTGAACGGGTTTTCCTTCCCAACATCTCATGGCTCGCGTGCTCGCCCTAGCCGCACCTCGCTTGCAGCTTCCTCATCAGCTAGTAGCATATTTAAACTAGCGCCTCCCAATTAAGCCCGAGGAGCCAGAAAAGCCTGGCGGGGCATTGGGAACTGTGCAATATGGCTCTGTACGTAAAGTGCTCTACTACTAGTCTGTAGCTTGTGGCGTTGCACGCGTGGACTTCACTCCATTATCGGCTCTACTATAAAAGAAATTCCTCTTGACGTGTTTTTTTTCGAAACGGAGGCAAAAGTTTTGCTTCATCTCATTCATAAAGAAGGAACTACTAACAAAGTTCGACGAGATCCATTACACCTCCACAAATGGAAGCGAAAAGCCTAGTCTCGTTGTATCAAATAACTCAAATGTTCTGCCCCCGCAGTAACAGTCGCTGATAAACAGGCTGCTAGTGTGTGCGTGAGAGGAGCGGCTGAGTAGGCCAGCTACGTGAGAGGAGCGGCTGAATAGAGCACCGAGAGTACCCACTAGGCCACTACGCAGGTGTACTTTCCCTGCGTTGATAGTACAGCGATGGTTCTAGAGAACAGTAGTACCCTCCACTTCCAACTGTAGCTCCTTGGCCCTGAGATTCAAGAGTTCAAAACTGGTGCACTATACTAGAAGTACACTACATAGCACTAGTAGTACCCTCGCACTACTAGTTGAGAAAGTAGTACTAGTACTGCTACAGTACGAGTACGTACTCCTCCGTCACATAATGTAAGACGTTTTTTGACACTAGTTGGCGTGTACAAAAAATAGCAAAAACATACCAAAAATTTCTTAATCCACGCCAAAAACTACTAGCTAGTGCCAAAAATTTCTTACTAGTGCTATTATTTACAGTATAATGCAATCCCATAACGTCCCATAATGCTAGTACTAGTAGTAAATAATAGCCTCACCCCTTCGCTACAGTTGGAAGGAACGATCTACAGTTGGAAGGGATGAGGCCCTGCGGTTACTACGCTCTTATCTCCTCCTCGCTAGTTCCCCTCCCCCCGAAGAGAAGGCAGTTCGTCGCTGCTCCCATGGATTCGCCAGGCGGTTCTCCTCCTCGTCGGGGCTAGGAGACCTTGGACGACGATCCTCTGGGAGAAATCGCACGCCGCTCCGACGTCCTCACCGCCGCAAGACTCGGTGCTTCCTGCACCAACTATTTCAAGACGGTGCTTAAAATGGCTTGCAAAAAGGCCATGCTTGTTGGTCTTCCATGCGTCCTTGAGGAGAAGGTTCTTCTATGGGACAATCCTTCGAACAGTCCACCGCTCCCTGGCCATGGTTGCACGTTGACTCCGCTAGAGTTGCCGATGTGGAGAGGTAGTCGGATTTTGTCCGATGAGCAGGTCAGTAATGGAGTTTGATCATGTAGTACTTAGTTACTCCATTTCCATCCCGTAATTTCTCCGCTGCCCACCGTCTTATATATAGGTCTGGGTCGGTGCCAACGAAGATTGGCTTGCATACCTCCGGCCGGATACCACCATCATTTTGCACAACATCCACATCAGTGCGGCCGTTCCGGTAGACCCCTTCTCCACCATTGGGATCGGCCTTTCGGACTGGCTGGGCTTGAATACGTATGATGATGCCTACATGAGATTGAAGAAGATAGCAATTGCGGACCCACCGACAAAGCGACGCGGCTACGACGATTACTATCTCATCGCGGCGTTCGACATAAGGATTGCCATCAATGCAAGAGGCAGTAACGGCAGAGGCTGGCGCATGTTGGCGGCGGCAGATTTGTACCCCTACACGTTCGAAGACGCCGTGCGCCATCTAGGCCGCATCTTCGCGGTGACAAGCCAGGGGACTTGTTTCATCTGGTTGCCATCCTACGGTACGGGAGATTACAAACGGAATGCACAAACCATCATTTGC
The DNA here is from genome assembly GCF_018294505.1 of Triticum aestivum. Taxonomy (NCBI): domain Eukaryota; kingdom Viridiplantae; phylum Streptophyta; class Magnoliopsida; order Poales; family Poaceae; genus Triticum; species Triticum aestivum. Next base: position 239,411,774 of record NC_057802.1, on the reverse strand, counting down.
ATCCCTAACGGTACTCCATTATTTTGCAGGGACCAGTCATCCCGCGATCAAAATAAGATCGCCGATCCTGGATGTGCATTTGCATCCGCGATTCGGTCTAACCTGGAACCTTGTAGCTGACTTTGGCATATTGGGATCAACTATCTTAGCAGTCGTTACCCATGGTACCACTGATGTGCAACATGGTCAGACAATCTACCACGATTGGACCGTCACCATCTACCCAGGTATTCCATTTTTAACCCTCTCGCCTTCTCTTTCATTGTTGTACTAGTACTCTACTTACGTACTAGTAGGAGTACTTTTTACCTTGGAGGACGCGTATAGCTAGCTAGGCCCTTGAAAACTTGAACCCACTAGCTGCCACCATTTTTGTTTTTCCATGTCTTACTATCTCATTCATGTAGCCAACAGTGGCTATATATAATAAGCCAGTTATTTTACTTCCTCTATACCGGAGTAGTACTATTTGCTGCACAGTATTACTGACCGCCATATTTGAGCACAACATTATTATGCATGGACCTTGACTATGTATGTCACCATGTGTCCAGATCTGAGATGCCGCGTGTACCAGATGAACAGCGCCGAGTTCGACCCCCGTGATGCTACGTGGGTGCCGAGGAACACTCTTGGAGAGTACTCGCTTTTCATTGGGGACAGCTACCCCATTGTGAAGCGGATGCTACCTTCCGTGCACGACACGGAAGGCCTACCGTTCATGAAGCATGGTTGTGTCTTCCGTGCGCACCGCCGGATGAATGACATGCTGGGACACGCTATCGCTGATTTATGCCACTTCAGCTTGGATGAGTCTCCATCGTGTAGAACCGTACTAGAAAGCTGCGACAATGATTCCCGTTACCCACCACTATGGATCGTGCCATCCATGAAGAACACCTAGGACTGGAACCTGGAGGAGGACATGTAGCCCATCTATAACGTGTAAGTGGAGTACGGTAAATTGTGAACGGTAGCACTGTGAATATATGTAGACTAGTCGTGCACAAATTTATCACATGATTTGGAGATGAACTTGTGTGGCATACTGGCATTTGTCCTTTAGAATTTATTACTAGTAAATGTGTTATGTGCATGTGCAACTTGTGTGGTTGTTGCACGGGCTCCAACACGCTATTTGAGAAAAAAGGTGGCACAGCTTTGGATATACGTGACATGGCGGCATCATACAATAGCATCGTTCGCTATAGTTGTAGTACGCTCCTACTAGGATGACAACTCCTATAAAACCTTGCCCTTGGCTCTTTGCCTCCTCGGGAGGTTCAACAGTTCGTACTCGTGTGAACCTTGCACTTGGCTCTTCGCCTCTTCGGAAGGTCCAACAATGATGATACTACAGTACACATTATGCTTCTGGCAATCTGACACCGATTGAACTGCTGCACGTCCACCGCGAGGGCGAGGGTGAGGGAGAGGGAGAGGGAGAGGGCGCACTGTAGTCAAAACCCTCTCCTCGTCGTGCGAACCACCGCGCGCGTGGGCGAGGGAGAGGCGTAGTAAGCGAGCTTCTCCTCGTTCGGCGAGTTGACGGGGCACATCAAAGCAGTACTAGTACTAGTCCATATTGCGTCCTTTCTGGTTAATATGGCTTAATTTGAAACGAGAAAAATACACTGGCGGTCAACGTATGTAACAATACGCTCTTTACGGTCAATATATATAGTTTTGCGGTGATTATACGATCGCTAGCTCATCGTAGAGCACCGTATTGCACCCTACTGACCGGCCACATAGTCGACGTGGCACTTTGTTGACTGGTTAAATTGTCACCTGGTTTCTGGGTCCCACCTGTCAGTTGGCAGAGCAAAGAAATCATCTAAAAACAAAGAGTGTAGTACATCTACACTTCCAATGCATTTAGCCTTTAATCTAAATCGATATTGATTGACTAATGCACCAACTTGTGCTCTAGGTATAGGCTACATGTCTATCCTTAATTACAGCATGCAACGACCTTCATTTAATCTTCTTCTCTCAATGGTCGCATGCACACATAACTTTTGGGCGTTAATTATGCCCTGGTCAATGTGTAAATCTCTAAATGTACAGTCTTTCACGGACGTAGGGAGTAGGTTGAGCACTTGAGCGTGAGCGTGTGTGTTGCGTCGTGTGCTGTGTGCCGCATGGGTGCGTGAGTGTTGCGTGCGTCCATGTGTACGTGTGAGTGTTGCATGTTGCATGCATGCATGCATGATGCATGGGGCTTACTCCCTCCCATTGACATGTTCATATTTCAAGCTTCCTCTGTTCCCTCCATATGGTGATACTCCCTCTGTTCCCAAATACGGAGTAAAATCCTCCCTCTGTTCCCAAATACGGAGTAAAATCCTCCCTCTGTTCCCAAATACGGAGTAATTGTCTTTCTAGAGATTTCAACAAGTGACTACGTACGGAGCAAAATGAGTGAAGTGAGCGTAGAGGTATAGGGACAATGTAGAAAGGAAGTCTTCGCGATCCATTATTCCCCATCTCGGTCAGAGAGAACTATTCAACTAGTCTTCGCAGTGAAGTGACAATACACGTTGTAGCAGATGGGACACTTCATTAATAAGTTGAACCTGCATGTTGGTGTTACTAAATCAGCCTTACCCAGTACTGCCATCATGTTTGCCAGTGGAGCACGCTTCTGTCCTCCATTAACTGACATATGGGCCCTCTTGTGGTAGACCCACATGTCATCGGTGTAACTATTTACACTCCGAAGGACGGTATATCCTGGTAGTAGTAGTAGAATTGAGATTTAATGCACTTTCTTCCCCGTCTTCCACTCTTCTTCCTCCTCTCTTCTTCTTCCTCCTCTCTTCCCCATCGTCGGCTGCACACCATTTCCCCCCGCTCACTGCTCGCCCGCCCGCGCTACCTTCCTTGGTAGCTCGTGCGTACCATATCCCCCTGCTCACTGCTCGGCCACACGAGGAGAAGCTTCTTCGCTCGCCCGCCCGAATCCACTTCCCCGCTGGCTCGCAGGCACCGAAAACCCCAATGGCAGAACCGACTGACACGCAGAGCCGCGATTGGAATTCCCTCCCCGATGTTCTCTTCGGGCAGATCTGTAATCGTATGGACCTACTCAACACCGTCCGTCTGGCCGCATGCTCGGTGTCTTTGTACCGTCTACTCGTCTACAACCGGTCGACTCTTTTCAAGACACCCTGCTTGCTGATGCCCGATCCTCGCAGGTGGCCCAGACACCGACTTGACGATCCTACGGAGGTTGCCGTGGTGCCCCTCGACATGCTACCACTACCCGTCCACCTGCCCTTCATGTGCGGCCACTACTGGGCGGGCATGAAGGCCAACTGGATCGTCCTCATCCACCAATCCGGTAGTCCATGGCGTCTCGTGGATATCTACACCCAGTGAGAGATCACCCTTCCATCTTTGGATACCGCCGCCATCGAGCCTCGCGGCCCGCCGGACACTCCAGCCTACTACGCACGAGACGCGTCGAGCTTTTGGCTTGACCTCTGTTTGCTAAAGGTTGTAATCTGCGAAGTGCCCACACCATCAGAAGACTACATGGATTACAAGCTCATTGCCGTGTTCAACATGGGATTAGTCTATCTGGAATCCGGTCGCCATACATGGTTATGGCTCATCGTCGATCCTCTTCACCCAACACTTCTGTCTGATGCTATAGTGCATGATGGCATCGTTTATGCGGTCAACGCATAGATTGGCTGCCTATACTGGTGGAATCTATCGTCGTGTAGTTGTTCTATCTCATCTCATCTTTACCTTAAGAATACGACTGCCTGTTCATTGTTACAAATTTAGAATATATAGTATGTCTATAACCACATCATTGCTATATGTTCCTCTCATTTCCTAGATTTTTATGACCACACATGTTATTGTTAGAGTTGATATGAGAACAATTGGTATCTAATGATTGTTAGAATAGATATTATGAGTATAACCTCATGATTGCTCTATGTTACTCTCATTTCCAGGATTTTTATAACAATGCATGTTATTGCTTAGAGTTGATATGATAACTGTAGTAAGTGCTATGGTAGAATATGAGTAGGCCCTGTCATATCTGTTTTCCTCTCATTGTTACATAATGTTTGAACCATGATATATTGCCAGAATATGAAAGCCATTGGCTTATTTTTTAACTTGGGGTATGATTATGACCACGACATTGCAATTCTCTGTCTATGATATGTGTCACTGTTATAATAATCTTAATTCCACACATACTCTGAACATGATTGTTTATTTTTGTCCTTTTGGTCTCCAATTTGAATTGTTGCAGCAAACGCAAATGCGCTGGCCTTCATGATTCCAGGACCTGGAATCATACCAGCCGATGGGTGGTGGTCTATCGCTCGTTCAGCTGATGGTGGTCTTTTGATGCTCATTTTCACGTACCAAATTGACCAAACCATTTCATCAAACCACATGCAGTACAATTCCTGGGGCGTTCGTGACATTGATGGCTATGGCTGCTTCGTGTTCGAGAAAGATCCCAGCTCCGTTGGGCCAGGCGTATTCAACTGGAGGCGGGTTTATAGCCTCGGCAACCACTCCATGTTCCTCGGGCTCAATTATCCGATCATCCAACCAATCATCGATCATATCACCGGCGATGATTACCGTGCTATGCAACTTCCATTCGCCAGGGGGGACTGTGTTTACACATCATACCATGGGTTTAATGAATCACCATATCCAGAGATTCATCGACACAACTTCTTGCGAGATAATCTTCAGTGTGTGAAAGGCATCAAGCTTCCATGCGGTGGATGGCTTTTGCAAACCCGACATGCGGCGATGTGGTTCATGCCAACAGCAAATATGCACAACTTGATTCGTACTGATATGTAGACTGAGCCATGTATTCTGCTGCTGTAGCACGACCCTCTTTTGTTGGATATTATGTACTGTTGTTAGTTTGAAGCACTCCTCTGGTTTGAAGGATAATTACCTTTCTGGGATCAAGTGCATCCTAACTCACCTGCGCAGGATGTACTGATAATGATGTTGGAGATGCTGTGCAGTATATATATATATATATCACTTAGGCTTCAAGTGCGTACTTGTTGGTTAAACCTATGGTTAAAATGTGACACTAAATACGACTAGTAAGTAGTACAGTAGCAGTACTAGTATACGTCGGTCAAATTATTCATCATGTCCACACATTGAATTGATGTGACAACACGCTGCGCGTGAGGTGACACAAGAATCCCGGCGGCGTGTTCGGGTATTTTGGACTTCAGATTTGGAGTACCACTTATCTGTCGAAATCTTTCATCATTCACTTAAAACAGTCGATTGATCATACATTGAGTACTATATAACTGGAATTAACCCATGCAAGTCGAAGAAGGATTGGCCGGTGCTGCCGGTTGGCGTCAAGTTCGATCCCACGGATCAGGAGCTGATCGAGCACCTTGAGGCCAAAGTGAGTGCTGACAGCGCGAGATCTCACCCTCTCATCGATTTGTTCATACCAACCATCGACAGCGAGCACGGCATATGCTATACCCATCCTGAGAAACTTCCAGGTAAGATACCGATCGGCCGTCTACTTGCATAAACATATTCCTTTGTTTATAGCTCTATTTTTATTTTTAGACGCAGACCTGGTGAAGCAATTACAATTTGACAGTTAATAAAAAGTGAAACAAGTGACTGCAACATGCCAAAGATGTTATGAAAATGCCAAATACGTACACTAAAACCTGTATTCGACAATACTGCAGGTATCACACTGAGTGGCCTAAGCAAGCATTTCTTCCAGCGCAATTCCAGGGCGTTCAAAAGGGGCACGTGGACGCATCGCAAGATACAGTCGGAGTGCGGCATGCACGCGATGTGGCACAACACCGGCAATACCTTGCCGGTGATGGTCAACGGCCGGCAGACGGGCAGCAAAAAGGTTCTGGTGCTGCACACCAACAAGAACTTCGACGATCAGAGGACCAACTGGGTGATGCACCAGTACCACCTCGGGGACCTGGAGCAAGAGAAGGAGCGGGAGCTGGTCCTCTACAAGATTTTCTACTAGATGAACACTAGGGCCAGCAGTAAAAAGATTATAAGTTAGTTTGGTATTGGTACTTGTACTACCTTGTCGTCTGCAAGTTGGTATTGTTGTTAACGATCTTTTGGTATGAACTTGGCATTTTCTTCCAACCATCATGCCGAGGGTCGACGTGGATATAAAGCTGAATCATTTGTTTCGAAACGAATTTTCAGGCACCTGATTTTTATTTGATGGGTAGCATAAGCACCTGCCGTTCGAATTCCCAGTTCTCCAAATTTTTCGAAACAAGTGCATGTTTTTATTATCACGATGAAAAAAAATATCCCTGCTGCATCCCAGTTATCAGTCTAAACTTGCAGAATTCTCTCGTTTATTGAGCACGTATATTGTTTTTTCAGGTCGAGCAAGTTTCAACTGGGCTGTAGACCGCCCTGGCTTGGTTTTGTTTTTAACAGGCCCAGCCCATGGGGCACAAAGATCCAGCAGGTATCTACTGGCCTCTGGCCCGCCAGGGTTAGTTATATTTTGTCTTACAACATCCGCAGGCACTTTTTTTACTGAATCAAACACACAGCCTAGTTTTATTTTCCTCTTGAAACGCATGTCCTACATCCGTTTTCTAATCTCTACCTATAGTTTTACTAGTTCATATACACGTATCATTATATTGAAAATACATAAGATTCACTTTTCATATTTACATCCTTATTTTTGTTGTTGTTTTCCCTCCCAGCGCTGATTTTTTTACCACTGGTTTTCCCTTAAACCAACTCAATTGTCCCACATCTTATTTGCTTACAAAAACAAAACGATTTTTTTGGCAAATCAATAAGTTCTTAAAAAAATGTTTATCATTTCGGGATTACAAAAGTTCGGACTCCACCAGAATATGCAAAATAAGGTTGAACTTTTTGACTGTGGTCCTGGCAGAAAATGGGTTGTAATAAATTACTTAAGAATTAGCAAATGGGCTGCAAATTACTAAAAAATAGCAAATGGGCTCTATGCTGTCTGCCACAGATTTGGAGGCTGACTTGTGGGACTACTAAGTTCATGCATACACAAGGTTTATAAAAAAAGAAACTTAGTCAACAATCGACTCTACCAGCGTCAGACCATTAGATGTCAATCTAACGGCAATCGTGCTTCTTCAGTCTCTGATCTTCCTGGCCACGACGGCAGCAAGGAAGTGCCTCCTTATTACGCGGAAAATAATGATTCCTCCACCTGACAGCAGGGACCCACCGGACGGGCCACCGTATTTCGCGAAAAAAATGCTTGCCCCCTGAATGCTGGGACCCACCGGATGGGCCACCGTATTGCGCGAAAAAAGGTTCCCCCAGCTATCTGCTCGGACCCACCGGAAGTGCCTCCTTATTACACACGAAAAAATGAATACTCCCCCTGCTGGTTGGGACCCACCTTGGTGGGAGGCTAACTTGTGGGCCTACTAAGTTGACGGCGACGGAGTGCTTTGTCAGCTTAGTCAATATGAACGATTCTAGCTCCAGTGACCGTACGATGTGCATCCAACGGCCGTAGTGTTTCTTCAACCTCTGGTCTTGTTGCTCTAGCCGCCCAAAGCAGCACCGGTCGTGCCGCATGCTCCTGCCTCCCGTGGCCGGCTATGCTGCCGCGGAGGCCTCATCGCCCCCTACTATTCCCACCGCTGGCCAGGCCCTGCGGCGACGGCAGCCTCACACCGCAGCCGAACCAGTGAACCCTCGTACTCCTCTCCGTGCGGGCTTCCACTGCCGCGTCTTCCCCGGCTCCGCGTCGTCCCCTTCCTAGGCCTCGCCGTCGTCCACCGCCCTGGTACTCTCGGCGCGGCGTGGTCAAGGAACGGCTTCCATCGGACGTGGACTATACGTGGAGAGGCTGACAGATGGGTCCACGGCCGCAGCAAGGAAGTGCCTCCTTATTACGTGCAAAATAATTATTCCTCCACCTGACAGCGGGGACCCACCGGACGGGCCACCGTATTTTGCGAAAAAACATTTCCCCCTGACTGCTGGGACCCACAGCTACATCTTCGCACGCAAGGAACTGCGTCCGGGCAAAAACAAAAAAAACGATTCGCCCGCCTGACTGCTGGGACCCACCAGCTACATCTTCGCACGCAAGGAAGTGCCTGACAGTCGGGGCCCACCTGGTCGAAGCGTATGTAGCATTGTCATTCTGGTCGCGAACGTGTACGTACATACTGGTCGATGTAGAGGCACGCACGTGTCGTAGTAGAGGCGCGCACGTAGCATGTATACGTACGTACAGCGGCCAGGGTTCAAGAAAGTAAATATGGCTACGTACGTACATACGGGCGGGGTCTCGAACGCCTACTCGCGCGTACGTACGGCCAGGGCTCGTGTACATGGCTGGGTCAGAACGGAGAAACAACGTCGTCGTCGTGTTCATGGGGAGGCAACGGAATGCGTCGTGTTCATCGGGAGGCAACGGAACCCGTGGGAGCCAACCGGCTTGGACGGAACAGCCGATGGAAACAAGGCCTGGCACACCGCAGAATGGAGGAAATGGCTTTGTGTTCGACCGACCATGTTCGAAACGGGATCCTGTTCATCGGGAGGGGTCTGGCGTACCGCAAAACGGAGGAAACGGACCTCCTACGGTCGAAATGGGGGTCCTGTTGATCGGGAGGGGTGTGGCGTACCGCAAAACGGAGGAAACGGACTTGTGTTGGAGCGCTACGGTCAAAACGGGGGTCCTGTTCATCGGGAGGGGAGTGGCGTACCGCAAAACGGGACTCCACGGGATACTGTTCATCTCCACTATCGCCCCCTCCAGCCTCCACAGGCTACTGTTCATCCACCGTCGACCTCCTCCAGCCTCCACCGCGCGCTACTCCACCGGCTACTGTTCAACCAGCCCTCTCCACGGGCTCCTGTTCAACCACCCCTCCACGGGCTACTGTTCATCCAGCCCTCCACCGTCTACTGTTCATCCTGCCCTCCACGGGGTCCTGTGCATCCAGCCCCAACCGGCTTGAACGATCGGGGTCCTGTTCATCCAGAGGCAACGCCACGGGGTCCTGTTCATCCACCCCCACCGGGAACTGTTCATCCAAACCGCCCCAGCAACGCTCACTGTTCATCCAGAGGCAGCATCGATCGGCTTCAGTTAGCAGCAGTAGCGAAGGAATTGCTCGATCGGGTTCAGTTAACAGCCATCGATCGATCGCTCGGGTTCAGTAACGCGTAGCCTGCAGTGCAATCGCTCGGGTTCAGTTAGAGCCCAACGCCTCGCACCCACGCGCGTGCATGTACAAGAGAAACGCGCATCGCTCGGCCCCGACCACCCACCGTAACCGGGAACACCCCGATATTTTCCTCGCCCTCGCTTCTACCACGGTTTTTTCTGTCATGGACGGCCCAAAGAATGTCATGCAGCTGCGTCTCCGGCCCTCCCAGGACAAAAAGCCCATTTTCTGTCATGATTTTTTGTCATAGAAGTAGGACCCCACCACATCTATGATGATATTGGGTTTTGTCACAATTATCGTCATAGAAGTGTCATAAGTATGACAGAATAGATTTTCGTTCGGCCCAAAATGTCATGGATGTGTCTTTTTTTGTAGTGAAAGCTCCAAACAAACAAAAGAAGAACGAGAAATCTTTTTGGGTTTTATTTTAATTATTAATTCTACAGGCATGGAAAGTAAACTAGCTAAAAGCTACAACTAATTTTTTTTGATTTTTCTTAAGGTTTTTCAAACACACAAGAAGAAAGCGAGAAAAAGGAAATAAACTAGCATGGATAGTACAATGAAAAAGTATGAGCACCGACAACTAGAATGAGTGTGTGGACATGAATGTAATGTCGGTGAGAAATACGTACTCCCCCAAGCTTATGCTTTTGGCCTAAGTTGGTCTATGCCCATGGATCAAAGCTACTCTCTCCGGTGTACTGAGAAGGATCCTCGGGGTGCCACTGGTTGGCGATCTCTTCCGGATCCCACTGATAAACACACTGACGGTGAGGATCAAGTGGTGGCTCGGGCTCGGGCTCTGGAGCTGGTGTTAGGCTCCGGTAGGCATGAATGGCTTCGGCAGAACAAGGTACATGCCTGAAGATAAGTTGAACAAAGAAGGAGCAAACAAAGTAATAGTCTCAAAGTAATTTTTATCAAATATCAGTCTATAGTTAAGCATCTTTTTCTTATTCTTAACAATAAAATCATCTGCTACCATACTCTTATAGTCTAGAAAAACGGGAGGCAGCAACTTTTCTTCTTTCTCATAATGCCTAATAGGTATGTTAAAGTGTGCAGCAAGGCGCGAGGCGAAGATACCTCCCAAGATGGGACCCTTCGTACGGTTCAGATTTAACCGTTTGGCAACAATAGCGCCTAAACTAAAAGTGTTATCACGAAACAAGGCATGGCACAAAATAACAATATCAGGGGCACTAAGGTTTCCACAGTTCTCGCGACCAATTAAACATCTACTAGCAAATATTGCAAAGTAACGTAGAACAGGAAAGTGTATGCTAGTGATTCTTGCATCGAAAACTTTCCTCGTTTCCCCTACAGCAATCATATCAATAAACCCTTCCACGTCATTACGATGTGGTTCCTCTATGCTGCCCGCAAAGGGTAACTTGCAAACCTCACAAAAATCATAAAGGGACATCTCCTTATACTCATCATATAAATAAAAATCCACCGAAGGTGGTGATATCCTAGCATGGAAATGAAAATTTTGCAAAACAATATTAGTGAGTAGGAGATACTGTTCGCGCTGGTCGCGGAGGAAGTCGGTGAGGCCCGCAATCTCAGCCAAATAATAAAAATCATCGTGAATCCCGGCTGCTCTCAAGAACTCATCGCAAGGCCATTCACACGGACGAACTTCCGCGGTGCGAGGAAGATTATACTTAGGCTTATTATTCTCTTCACTTTGCCTATCCTTCGAGCCTCGGCTTGAAGAGCCCCTCAAAAATCTCTTCATCATTTTCCGAAAATTTCTGAATTTTTTAGTAACTTAAAATAAAAGTGAACCAAACTCGACAAAATTGATAGCAACTACTCCCACAAGTGCCTAGAGACTATATCATGCATTAGAACTACTTGGGACCAAATAAATTTGACATGCAAGCTTAAGACAAGGTCACATCAGCATAAAAAATTCGCAATAAATAAAGCACTAGAACAAAAAAATTTGGACCATCGTAGGAGTCACATACCCAAGAAAAATCCCCCAAAGCAATTTTGTGAGTGGAGCTTTGAGCAAGGAGATCGAAAATGGCAGCAAGATGAGCTAGAACTCGTGCTTGGGCTGGTTGGTGATTTTTTTGGGCGGAAGAAGAAGTGTGTGGGTGCAGGAATAAGTGGAGGGGGCCCACCAGGGGCCCACGAGGCAGGGGCGCGCCCAGGGGGGTGGGCGCGCCCTGGACCCTCGTGGCCAGGTGCTTGCTCCCCTGATGTGTTCTCAGTGCCAAATATTCTCAAATATTCTAAAAAAATCATATTTCATTTTCAGGGCATTTGGAGAACTTTTATTTTCGGGTTATTTTTTATTGCACAGATAATTCAGAAAACAGACAGAAAATATTATTTTTGCTTTATTTAATCTAAATAACAGAAAGTAAAAGGAGGGTACAGAAGGTTGTGCTTTCTAACTTCATCCATCTCATGCTCATCAAAAGGAATCCACTAACAAGGTTGATCAAGTCTTGTTAACAAACTCTTTCCGAATAACATGGAACCGGAGAAATTTCAAATAACACTAGGTTACCTCAACGGGGATATGCACATCCCCAACAATAAGAATATCATATTTCTTCTTGACAGTAGGAAGAGGAAATTCAAAACCTCCAAAGGTAATTGTTGGAATTTTTCCAATAGAATTGATACTGTGGACTTGAGGTTGTTTCCTCGGAAAGTGTATCGTATGCTCATTACCATTAACATGAAAAGTGACATTGCCTTTGTTGCAATCAATAACAGCCCCTGCGGTATTCAAAAATGGTCCACCAAGGATAATCGACATACTATCGTCCTCGGGAATATCAAGAATAACAAAATCCGTTAAAATAGTAACGTTTGCAACCACAACAGGCACATCCTCACAAATACCGACAGGTATAACAGTTGATTTATCGGCCATTTACAAAGATATTTCAGTAGGTGTCAACTTATTCAAATCAAGTCTACGATATAAACAGAGAGACATAACACCGGCTCCAAGATCACATAAAGTAGTTTTAACATAGTTTCTTTTACTGGAGCATGGTATAGTTTGTACTCCTGGATCTCCTAGTTTCTTAGGTATTCCACCCTTAAAAGTGTAATTAGCACGCATGGTGGAAATTTCAGCTTCCGGTATCTTTCTTTTATTAGTAACAATATCTTTCATATACTTAGCATAAGGATTCATTTTAAGCATATCAGTCAAACGCATACGCAAAAAGATAGGTCTAATCATTTCAGCAAAGCACTCAAAATCCTCATCATCCTTTTTCTTGGATGGTTTAGGAGGAAAGGGCGTGGGTTTCTGAACCCATGGTTCTCTTTCCTTACCGTGCTTCCTAGCAGCGAAGTCTCTCTTATCATAACGTTGATTCTTTGATTGTGGGTTATCAAGATCAACAGCAGGTTCAATCTCTACATCATTGTCATTACTAGGTTGAGCATCAACATGAACATCATCATTAATATAATCACTAGGTTCATGTTCATTACCAGATTGTGTTTCAGCATCAGAAAGAGAAATATCATTGGGATTCTCAGGTGTGTCAATAACAGGTTCACTAGAAGCATGCAAAGTCCTATCATTTTTCTTTTCGTCCTTTTAGAAGGACTAGGTGCATCAACATTAGTTCTCTGAGAGTCTTGCTCAATTCTCCTGGGGAGGCCCTCAGGATACAAAGGTTCCTGAGTCATTTTACCCCCTCTAGTCATAACTCTAACAGCATTATCATTTTTCTTAATATTTAATTCATTGCGCAAATCATTCTGAGCTTTAAGCACTTGTTCTACTTGAGTGGTAACCATAGAAGGATGTTTACTAATGAGTTTAAGTTCACCCTTAACTCTAGACATATAATCACTCAAGTGCTCAATCATATAAGCATTACGTTTCAATTGTCTACCAACATAAGTATTGAAGTTTTCTTGTTTAACAATAAAATTATCAAACTCATCTAAGCATTGGCTAGAAGACTTATAGTGAGGAATATCACCTTCATCAAATCTATAGAGAGAATTTACCTTTACTACCTGTGTCGGGTTATAAAGACCATGTATTTCTTCAATAGGTGGTAAATTCTTAACATCTTCAGCTTTAATACCCTTTTCTTTCATAGATTTCTTTGCCTCTTGCATATCTTCAGGACTGAGAAATAGAATACCCCTTTTCTTCGGAGTTGGCTTAGGAGTTGGTTCAGGAAGTGTCCAATTATTTTCATTAGTCAACATATTATTCAATAGCAATTCAGCTTGATCAACTGTTCTTTCCTTGAAAACACAACCAACACAACTATCCAGGTGGTCTGTGGAAGCATCGGTTAGTCCATTATAAAAGATATCAAGTATTTCATTTTTCTTGAGAAGATGATCAGGCAAAGCATTAAGTAATTGGAGAAGCCTCCCCCAAGCTTGTGGGAGACTCTCTTCTTCAATTTGCACAAAATTATATATTTCCCTTAAAGCATCTTGTTTCTTATGAGTGGGGAAATATTTAGCAGAGAAGTAATAAATCATATCATGGGGACTACGCACACAACCAGGATCAAGAGAATTAAACCATATTTTAGCATCACCCTTTAATGAGAACCGAAATAATTTAAGGATATAGTAGTAGCGAGTTTTCTCATCATTAGTAAATAGGGTAGCTATATCATTTAACTTAGTACGATGTGCCATAACAGTTTCAGATTCACAGCCATAGAAAGGATCAGATTCAACCAAAGTAATTATCTGAGGATCGACAGAGAAATCATAATCCTTATCAGTAACACAGATAGGTGAAGTAGCAAAAGCAGGGTCATATTTCATTCTAGCATTCAAAGATTTTTCTTCCAGCTTAGCTAATAATTTCTTAAGATCATATCTATCATTGCAAGCAAGAAAGTCTCTAGCAGTTTCTTCATCCATAACATAACCCTCAGGCACATCAGGCAGTTCATATCTAGGGGGAGAATCTTCATCATCACTTTCATCAATATTATCAGTTTCAATAATTGCATTCTCTCTAGCCCTAGCAAGTTGTTCATCAAGAAATTCACCTAGTGGCACAGTAGTATCAAGCATAGAAGTAGTTTCATCATAAGTATCATGCAAAGCAGAAGTGGCATCATCAATAACATGCGACATATCAGAATTAATAGCAGAAGCGGGTTTAGGTGTCGCAAGCTTACTCAAAACAGAAGGTGAATCAAGTGCAGAGCTAGATGGCAGTTCCTTACCTCCCCTCGTAGTTGAGGGAAAAATCTTCGTTCTTTCGTCTTTAAAGTTCCTCATAGTGATCAGCAGATATAAATCCCAAGTGACTCAAAGAATAGAGCTATGCTCCCCGGCAACAGCGCCAGAAAATAGTCTTGATAACCCACAAGTATAGGGGATCGCAACAGTTTTCGAGGGTAGAGTATCCAACCCAAATTTATTGATTCGACATAAGGGGAGCCAAAGAATATTCTCAAGTATTAGCAGTTGAGTTGTCAATTCAACCACACCTGGATAACTTAGTATCTGCAGCAAAGTATTTAGTAGCAAAGTAGTATGGAAGTAACGGTAACGGTGGCAAAAGTGACAGTAATAGTTTTGTAGTAATTGTAATAGTGGAAACGGTAAAGTAACTAAGCGATGATCAATATGTGAAAAGCTCGTAGGCATTGGATCGATGATGGAGAATTATGTCAGATGCGATTCCTCATGCAATAGTTATAACATAGGGTGACACAGAACTAGCTCCAATTCATCAATGTAATGTAGGCATGTATTCCGAATATAGTCATACGTGCTTATGGAAAAGAACTTGCATGACATCTTTTGTCCTACCCTCCCGTGGCAGCGGGGTCCTATTGGAAACTAAGGGATATTAAGGCCTCCTTTTAATAGAGTACCGGACCAAAGCATTAACACTTAGTGAATACATGGACTCCTCAAACTACGGTCATCACCGGTAAGTATCCTGATTGTTGTCACTTCGGGGTTAACGGATCATAACACATAATAGGTGACTATAGACTTGCAAGATAGGATCAAGGACTCACATATATTCATGAAAACATAATAGGTTCAGATCTGAAATAATGGCACTCGGGCCCTAGTGACAAGCATTTAGCATAGCAAAGTCATAGCAACATCAATCTCAGAACATAGTGGATACTAGGGATCAAACCCTAACAAAACTAACTCGATTACATGATAAATCTCATCCAACCCATCACCGTCCAGCAAGCCTATGATGGAATTACTCACGCACGGCGGTGAGCATCATGAAATTGGTGATGGAGGAAGGTTGATGATGACGATGGCGACGGATTCCCCTCTTCGGAGCCCCGAACGGACTCCACATTAGCCCTCCCGAGAGAGATTAGGGCTTGGCGGCGGCTCTGTATCATAAAACACGATGAATCCTTCTCTCTGGTTTTTTCTTCCCGAATGTGAATATATGGAGTTGGAGTTGAGGTCGGTGGAGCACCAGGGGGCCCACGAGGCAGGGGGCGCGCCCCCACCCTCGTGGACAGGGTGTGGGCCCCTGGCCTTGATTCTTTCTCCAGTATTTTTATTAATTCCAAAAATATTCTCCGTGAAGTTTCAGGTCATTCCGAGAACTTTTATTTCTACACAAAAATAACACCATGGCTATTATGCTAAAAACAGCGTCAGTCAGGGTTAGTTCCATTCAAATCATGCAAGTTAGAGTCCAAAACAAGGGCAAAAGTGTTTGGAAAATTAGATATGATGGAGACGTATCAACTCCCCCAAGCTTAAACCTTTGCTTGTCCTCAAGCAATTCAGTTGACAAACTGAAAGTGATAAAGAAAAACTTTTACAAACTCTGTTTGCTCTTGTTGTTGTAAATATGCAAAGCCAGCATTCAAGTTTTCAGCAAAGATTATGAACTAACCATATTCACAATAACATTTAGGTCTCATGTTTACTCATATCAATGGCATAATCAACTAGCGAGCAATAATAATAAATCTCGGATGACAACACTTTCTCAAAACAATCATAATATGATATAACAAGATGGTATCTCGCTAGCCCTTTCTGAGACCGCAAAACATAAATGCAGAGCACCTCTGAAGATCAAGGACTGACTAAACATTGTAATTCATGGTAAAAGTGATCCAGTTATAGTAATACTCAATATAAATTAATATTAATGGATGCAAATGACAGTGGTGGTCTCCAGCTAGTGCTTTTTAATAAGAGGGTGAAGACTCAACATAAAAGTAAATAGATAGGCCCTTCACAGAGGGAAGCAGGGATTTGTAGAGGTGCCAGAGCTCAATTTTAAAGCAGAGATGAATATTTTGAGTGGCATACTTTCATTGTCAACATAACAACCGAGAGATCTCGAAATCTCCCATGCTACACACATTATAGGCGGTTCCCAAACAGAATGGTAAAGTTTATACTCCCCCTCCACCAACAAGCATCAATCCGTGGCTTGCCTGAAACAACGGGTGCCTCCAACTAACAACAGTCCTGGGGGAGTTTTTTTTGCAATTATTTTGATTTGATTTGAGCATGGGACTAGGCATCCCGGTGACCAGCCATTTTCTCGTGAGTGAGGAGCGGAGTCCACTCCTCTTGAGAATAACCCACCTAGCATGGAAGATACAGACGACCCTAGTTGATACATGAGCTATTCGAGCATACAAAACAGAATTTCATTTGAAGGTTTAGAGTTTGGCACATACAAATTTACTTGGAACGGCAGGTAGATACCGCATATAGGAAGGTATAGTGGACTCATATGGAATAACTTTGGGGTTTATGGAAGTGGATGCACAAGCAGTATTCCCGCTTAGTACAAGTGAATGCTAGAAAAAGACTGGGAAGCGACCAACTAGAGAGCGACAATAGTCATGAACATGCATTAAAATTAATAAACATTGAGCGCAAGCATGAGTAGGATATAATCCACCATGAACATAAATATCATGGAGGCTATGTTGATTTTGTTTCAACTACATGTGTGAACATGTGCCAAGTCAAGTCACTCGAATCGTTCAAAGGAGGATACCACCCCATCATACCACATCACAACCGTTTTAATAGCATGTTGGTACGCAAACCATTATAAACACCTAGCTAATTAAGCACATAAGCAACTATAATCTCTAATTGTCATTGCAAACATGTTTCATTCATAATAGGCTGAATCAGGAACGATGAACTAATCATATTTACAAAAACAAAAGAGGTCGAGTTCATACCAGCTTCTCTCATCTCAATCAGTCCATCATATATCGTCATTATTGCCTTTCACTTCCACGACCGAACAGTGTGAAAATAATAATAGTGGACGTGCATTGGACTAAGCTGGAATCTGCAAGCATCTAATACAAAGGAGAAGACAAGGTAATATGGGCACTTTGTTAAATCAACAATAATGCCTATAAGAGCCACTTCAACATTTTAATCATGGTCTTCTCCTCTCGACCCCCAAAGAAAAGAAATAAAACTATTTACACGGGAAAGCTCCCAACAAACAAAAGAAGAATGAGAAATATTTTGGGGTTTTCTTTTAATTATTAATTCTATAGGCATGGAAAGTAAACTAGCTAAAAGCTACAACTAATTTGTTTGATTTTTCTTAAGGTTTTTCAAACACACAAGAAGAAAGCGAGAAAAAGGAAATAAACTAGCATGGATAGTACAATGAAAAAGTATGAGCACCAACAACTAGAATGAGTGTGTGGACATGAATGTAATGTCCGTGAGAAATACGTACTCCCCCAAGCTTAGGCTTTTGGCCTAAGTTGGTCTATGCCCATGGATCAAACCTACTCTCTCCGGTGTACTGAGAAGGATCCTCGGGGTGCCACTGGTTGGCGATCTCCTTCGGATCCCACTGATAAATAGACTGATGGTGAGGATCAAGTGGTGGCTCCTGCTCGGGCTCTGGAGCTGGTGTTAGGCTCCGGTAGGCATGAATGGCCTCCGGCAGAACAAGGTACATGCCTGAAGATAAGTTGAACAAAGAAGGAGTAGGCAAAGTAATAGTCTCAAAGTAATTTTTATCAAATATCAGTCTATAGTTAAGCATCTTTTTCTTATTCTTAAAAATAAAATCATGTGCTACCATACTCTTATAGTCTAGAAAAATGGGAGGCAGCAACTTTTCTTCTTTCTCATAATGCCTAATAGGTATGTTAAAGTGTGCAGCAAGGCGCGAGGCGAAGATACCTCCCAAGATGGGACCCTTCGTATGGTTTAGATTTAACCATTTGGCAACAATAGCGCCTAAACTAGAAGTGTTATCACGAAACAAGGCATGGCACAAAATAACAATATCAGGGGCACTAAGGTTTCCACAGTTCTCGCGACCAATTAAACATCTACTAGCAAATATTGCAAAGTAACATAGAACAGGAAAGTGTATGCTAGTGATTCTTGCATCGGAAACTTTCCTCGTTCCCCCTACAGCAATCATATCAATAAACCCTTCCACATCATTACGATGTGGTTCCTCTATGCTGCCCGCAAAGGGTAACTTGCAAACCTCACAAAAATCATAAAGGGGCATCTCCTTATACTCATCATATAAATAAAAATCCACCGAAGGTGGTGATCTCCTGGCATGGAAATGAAAATTTTGCACAACAATATTAGTGAGTAGGAGATACTGTTCGCACTGGTCGCGGAGGAAGTCGGTGAGGCCTGCATTCTCAGCCAAATAATAAAAATCATCGTTCTTACCTACGCATCAAAAGCACAATGGTGATTTATCAAGTTTGTTGTTTTAATCTTCAACAAGTACCGGCCGCAGTCAAATTCGATTCAACTAAAGTTGGAGAAACAGACACCCGCTAGCCACCTTTATGCAAAACTAGTTGCATGTCCGTCGGTGGAACCAGTCTCATGAACGTGGTCATGTAAGGTTGGTCCAGGCCGCTTCATCCAACAATACCGCCGAATCAAAATAAGACATTGGTGGTAAGCAGTATGACGATCACCGCCCACAACTCCTTGTGTTCTACTCGTGCATATCATCTATGCATAGACCTGGCTCGGATGCCACTGTTGGGGAACGTAGCATGCAATTTGAAAAAAATTCCTACGCTCACGCAAGATCTATCTAGGAGATGCATAGCAATGAGAGGGGCAGAGTGTGTCCACGTACCCTCGTAGACCAAAATCAGAAGCATTATTTTAACGCGGTTCATGTAGTCGAACGTCTTCGCGATCCAACCGATCAAGCACCGAACATACAACACCTCCGAGTTCTGCACACGTTCAGCTTGATGACGTCCCTTGAATTCTTGATCAAGCAGAGTGTTGAGGGAGAGTTTCGTCAGCACGACGGCGTGGTGACGGTGATGGTGATGTGATCCGCGCAGGGCTTCGCCTAAGCACTACGACAATATGACCAGAGGAGTAAACAGTGGAGGGGGCACCGCACACGGCTAAGAAACAATTGATGTGCTTTGGGGTGCCCCCTGCCCCCGTATATAAAGGAGGAGAGGGGAGGAGGCCGGCCTAGGGCACGCCCCCAAGGGGGAGGAGTCCTACTTGGAATCCATGTCCAATTCGGCCTCTCCCTTCCTTCTTACGGAGGGGGAAAGGGGGAAGGAGAGGGAGAGGGAGAAGGAAAGGGGGGCCGCGCCCCCTCCCCTTGTCCAATTTGGACAGCCCATGGGGGGGCCTCCCCTTGTGGGTTGTACTCTCTCTCCCCTATGGCCCATGTTGGCCCATTACTTTCCCCGGGGGGTTCCGGTAACCTCCCAGTACTCCAAAAAATACCCGAAACACTTCGGAACCATTCTGGTGTCCGAATACTATCGTCCAATATATCAATCTTTACCTCTCGACCATTTCGAGACTCCTCGTCATGTTCGTGATCATATTCGGGACGCCGAACAATTTTCAGTCACCAAAACACATAACTCATAATACAAATCATCATTGAACGTTAAGCGTGCAGACCCTACGGGTTCGAGAACTATGTAAGCATGACCGAGACACATCTCCGGTCAATAACCAACAGCGGAACCTAGATGCTCATATTGGTTCCTACATATTCTACAAAGATCTTTATCAGTCAAACCGCAATGACAACATACGTTATTCCCTTTGTCATTGGTATGTTACTTGCCCGAGATTCGATCGTCAGTATCCACATACCTAGTTCAATCTCGTTACCAGCAAGTCTCTTTACTCGTTCCGTAATGCATTATCCCGTAACTAACTCGTTAGTCACATTGCTTGCAAGGCTTATCATGATGTGCATTACCGAGAGGGCCCAGAGATACCTCTCCGGTACTCGAAGTGACAAATCCTAATCTCGATATATTCTAACCCAACAAACACCTTCGGAAACACCTGTAGAGCATCTTTATAATCACCCAGTTACGTTGTGACGTTTGATAGCACACAAGGTGTTCCTCTAGTATTCGGGAGTTGCATAATCTCATAGTCAAAGGAATTATTACATATAAGGTGATAGAGGCAAAGGTGTCCCGTCTTTCGATGAGATGATGGATATCGCTTTGGTGGAAGTCGACTTTGACGATCCGACTACGAACGTGCGATGACGTCGCGCCTTAGCAATCGCTAAACCAACTCCGAGAGGTTATTGACCACGCCGGAGCACGATCAACCTGACCACGAGGGTCTGTTTCCTGCGAGCAAACGAAGAACAAGCAAGAAACTGAGATTGCAATCTGGATATTGCGAATATAAGATGAAAGCTTTATTGATCAAGGTGGGGTTCTGTGACGCCTTTGTCTGGTCGTTGAACACAAACGAAGTACGCGAAGTTGCAGCTATGGCGAACTTTTAATCTAAACAAAACCCAAAGTCTAAACGACGCCCTAAGGGCTGTATATATGGAGGAAGAGGGGGGAATTTCGTGGCCCTTGGGGAAGGGGTCCGAAACCAACCCTATCTCTTGTTTCCCCACACATACGGACTCTAAAAATAGCCTATACTCAAGTATTTCGAAATTACATGGGCCTGGCCCAATAATAAGGTGACGCAGCACCTAGAATAGCCTCTGGACGAAAGTTATGAAGTAGCATCTTGTATATTTCGTCCAAGGCTTCATGCACGCATTATGGTGGCTTCAACGTCCTGAAATCATCACTTGTAACTCCGTTCTTGTCCCCCATGCGCATGCCATCATCTCCATGCTTGTTCTTGCTCCAATGTTCATCCTTCTCAAAGCTAGGCCCTTCATTTGTAAGCAAAACAAATGTATCCAATTTAGGCAGCATCATATTCTCATGAACATTAGAATCATTACCAAGAAACGAAAGTACCTGGTAATTTAATTGGCGTGCGCGAGCTCTAGTAATTGGTCCAGTATGTATAGCAGCAGGGGCTGTGGGTGTAACAATGGTATTGATGTCCTCATCATCCTCCCCTTCTTGAAATGAAGTCGTCCTCGACGGAAGCTCATCTCCCTCACCCAAATAAGGCTTCAAATCTGCAATGTTAAAAGTGGGACTAACCCCAAAATCTGCAGGCAGCTCAAGTTTATATGCATTATCATTTATTTTCTCTAACACCTTAAAAGGACCATCAGCACGTGGCATTAGCTTTGATTTGCGCAAATCAGGAAATCTATCCTTACGCAAATGTAACCAAACAAGATCTCCAGGTGCAAACACAACATGTTTTCTACCCTTATCTCCAGCAAGTTTATATTTAGCATTCATACGCTCAATGTTTTCCTTAGTTAACTCATGCATTTTTAAGATCAATTCAGCACGTTGTTTAGCATCAAAATTAACCTTCTCCGAAGATGGAAGAGGCAACAAATCAATAGGTGCACGAGGTAGGAAACCATACACAATTTCAAAAGGGCACATCTTAGTAGTAGAATGCAATGAACGATTATAAGCAAACTCAATATGAGGCAAGCATTCTTCCCACATTTTCTTATTATTCTTCAAAACAGCCCTAAGCATAGTAGACAATGTTCTATTGACTACTTCAGTTTGTCCATCAGTTTGGGGGTGACAAGTAGTACTAAAAAGCAGTTTAGTCCCCAACTTAGCCCATAAACATCTCCAAAAGTGGCTAAGAAATTTAGTATCACGATCTGAAACAATAGTATTTGGCACACCATGCAAACGAATAATTTCACGGAAGAACAAATCAGCAACATTAACAGCATCATCGCTTTTATGACATGGTATAAAGTGTGCCATTTTTGAGAATCTATCCACGACAACAAATATGCTATCCCTCCCCTTCTTTGTTCGAGGTAAACCTAAAACAAAGTCCATAGATATATCCTCCCAAGGAACACTAGGTACAGGCAAAGGCATATATAAACCATGAGGATTGAGTCGTGACTTAGCTTTTTGACATGTAGTGCAGCGAGCAACAAAACGCTCAACATCCCGTCTCATCTTTGGCCAAAAGAAATGTGTAGCAAGTACGTCCTCCGTCTTCTTCACGCCAAAGTGTCCCATTAATCCTCCTCCATGCGCCTCCTGCAACAACAAAAGACGAAGAGAGCTAGCTGGAATGCATAGCTTGTTAGCACGGAACACAAATCCATCATTAACGACAAACTTGTTCCAGGTTCTTCCTTCTTTACAATTCTGCAAAACATCTTTAAAATCAGCATCATGCACATATTGATCTTTGATGGTCTCCAAACCAAATATTTTGAAGTCAAGTTGTGAAAGCATAGTATAGCGACGAGACAATGCATCAGCAATAACATTTTCTTTACCCTTCTTGTGTTTAATGACATAAGGGAAAGTTTCAATGAATTCAACCCATTTAGCATGTCTACGATTCAGTTTAGCTTGACTTTTAATATGTTTCAAAGATTCATGATCAGAATGTATAACAAATTCTTTGGGCCATAAATAATGTTGCCATGTTTCTAAAGTCCGAACAAGAGCATATAGTTCTTTATCATAAGTAGAATAATTCAGACTAGGCCCACTCAATTTTTCAGAAAAGTATGCAACAGGTTTACCATCTTGTAATAACACACCTCCTAATCCAATTCCACTAGCATCACATTCAAGCTCAAAAGTCTTATTAAAATCAGGAAGTTGGAGTAAAGGAGCATGTGTCAACTTATCTTTCAATACCGTGAAGGCTTCTTCCTGTGCGGTACCCCAAACAAAAGGCACATCCTTCTTTGTAAGCTCGTTGAGAGGTGCAGCAATGGTGCTAAAATCTCTCACAAAACGCCTATAGAAACCAGCGAGTCCAAGAAAACTCCGCACTTGTGTGACCGTTTTGGGCTGCGGCCAACTCTCAATAGCTTCAATCTTGGCTTTATCAACTTCAATTCCCTGTGGAGTAACAACATAGCCAAGAAAAGATACTCGGTCGGTGCAAAAGGTGCACTTCCCAAGGTTACCAAACAAACGTGCATCACGTAGAGCAATAAAAACAGCACGTAAATGTTCCAAATGTTCTTCCAAAGATTTGCTATAAATCAGTATATCATCAAAATAGACTACCACAAATCGTCCAATGAAAGCACGTAAAACTTCGTTCATTAGTCTCATGAAAGTACTAGGTGCATTAGTTAACCCAAAAGGCATGACTAACCACTCATATAAACCAAACTTAGTTTTAAATGCAGTTTTCCATTCATCTCCCAATTTCATACGAATTTGATGGTATCCACTACGCAAATCAACTTTGGAGAATATTGTAGAGCCACTCAATTCATCAAGCATATCATCTAGCCTAGGAATAGGATGACGATAACGAATAGTAATATTATTAATGCCTCTACAATCAACACACATACGCGACGTACCATCCTTTTTAGGCACTAGTATAATAGGAACAGCACAAGGACTAAGAGATTCGCGTATATAACCTTTGTCGAGCAGCTCCTGTACTTGACGCATAATCTCCTTCGTCTCCTCTGGATTGGTACGGTATGGTGCACGGTTGGGTAGCGATGCACCGGGAATTAAGTCAATTTGATGCTCAATCCCTCGAATAGGTGGTAATCCCGGTGGCACGTCTTGTGGGAAGACGTCAGCGAACTCCTGCAAAATGTTAGTGACAGCAGGGGGCAAAGAGGAAGGCACGTCCTCGAATGAAAATAATGCCTCTTTGCACACAAAAGCATAGCAAACAGATTTGCTGAAATCTAGCTCATCAATATCAGATTTTGTGGCAAGTAAACATGCACTTTTCAATTTAATTTCAGAAACAACACTAGATGGTTTATTATTAGGTTTCATTTGTTGCTCAAATTCTTTTGCCACAATCTGATTTTCACTCTTATTTTTCTCCTGTTTTGCTTTATTAGCTCTATTAATGTCATCTTTCAAAATGGAATCAGGAGTCATAGGAAGCAAAGTAATATTTTTATCCTTATGAACAAGAGTATACTGATTGTTTCTACCATGGTGTACAGAATTTTTATCAAATTGCCATGGTCTACCAAGTAATAAGGAACATGCTTGCATGGGTACCACATCACAATCAACATAATCAGCATATGTAGAGATACTAAAATGCACACGAACAGTACGTGTTACCTTAACCTTGCCGCTGTTGTTGAACCATTGGATGTAGTAAGGATGTGGATGTGGTCTTGTGGTGAGAGATAGCTTCTCCACCATCTCCATGCTAGCCAAGTTGTTACAGCTCCCTCCATCTATGATGACGCGAACAGAACGTTCCTTCACAACTCCCTTTGTATGGAACAAATTATGCCTCTGATTTTGCTCTGCTTGTGTGACCTGCACACTCAAAACACGTTGAGCAACTAAACATTCATACCTGTCAGCGTCTTCAGGAGCCATGTATTGCGTCTCATTTTCAGAATCATCTCCACCATGTTCTTCACGTGTAATAAGAGCCAAAGTCTCCTCATCATAGTCACTAGCGGACTCATACCCACCATCCTCAGTAGCAATCATTACACGCTGAGATTTGCATTCTCTCGCATAATGTCCTCTTCCCTTACAACGACGACAAATAATATCACTTGTGTGCCCTGTCGATGCCATGGAAGAAGAAGAGCTCTGTGCAGGCCCGGCAGGTGCGCTCTTGGCAGATAGTGGTGGTTGTGCCTGCTTTCTTGTATCACGGCTGGAGGTGGAACCTGATGGAGGTGCTGGTGCAGTGGAAGTAGAAGATGCACGCGGTGTCCATGATGAAGGTCGACCTGCAGAAAAGTTAGTTCGCGCCAATGGCTGTCGATCCTGCACTTCACGTTCAGCTTTACAAGCAAGATGGAATAAACGAGTGATATTATTATAATCCTTATACTCTAGAATGGTCTGAATCTCTTTATTTAATCCACCCATAAAACGTGCAAGCATAGCTTCATTCTCCTCAACAATACCACATCTAATCATGCCAGTTTGTAATTCCTGATAATATTCTTCTACAGAATTTTTCCCTTGTCTTAAGCGCTGCAATTTTTGAAGTAATTCACGTTGATAATATGGTGGAACCCAACGAGTACGCATAGCAGTTTTCAAAGCAGCCCAAGTAGCTGGAACAGGATATAATCTACAATGTTCAGACCACCAAACACATGCAAAGCTAGTGAAAGCACAAACAGCAGCAGGAACACGTCTCTCCTCAGGATATTGTAAACATGTAAATCGTTGTTCAGTTTCTAACTCCCAAGTAAGATATATATCAGGAACATATCTACCCTCAAATGGTGGAATATTCAATTTCAGTTTAGGGAGATGGTCATGATCTCGTACCTGAGGTGGTGGTGCCGGCCTACCGTTGCGAATATATACCTGAGGTCGACCTGCTGGTGGTGGTGCTGGTGGCTGCACGTAGTTCTGATTTTGATCAACCTCATCCTCATAATCGCCCGCATAATCGTCATCCTCCTCAGCCGCCGCAGTAGCAGGAGCCAAAGAAGCATCAACAGTAGGTGCAGCGGCACCCGAATTTTGACCAGTCTCAATTGGAACGCGCTGTGCTCGTCCCACTTGATTTGGAAGGCGGCGTTGGAGATGTGGTTGTTGTTGTTGTAGAGGTGCGACATGTGCAGCCGGTGGTGGTTGGGGAAGACGCTTGAGTAATTCAGTAAACTTGTTATCCAGCTTTGTCTCGAACGACTTCTCCACGGCATCTATCTTCTCCATAGCCTCTTCAAATCTGTTTAGCACATCTCCCACCTGGCCACTCATCATTTGCTGAAATTTATCATGCAACTCCTTGTTCGTCATGTTCTCCCAATCAGTCTCATCGGCTTGTGATCCTGCCATAGTTAGCAGCAATAGAAACACAAAAGAATATGATCCTGCAGACTACTAGGAAGTGGTGGTGATGGTGGTGTGTCACAAAACCTTCAAGCGAATCTCAAATTCTTACCAGTTCTTACCCAGCAGCAGGTGGTGATCGGCAACCGTTGTAGTCAAAACTCTCAAAGCTTGGATAGAGCGATTACCAGGGAGAGTCAAACGCACGATGTAGATGTATGTGGAGCTGGGAAGGCTTATAATATGGTAGCAAAAATGGTCAGCAATAATCAATTCAGAGATGCAAAGTTGAAGAAACGCTCAACGACGGTACTGTGCTGGTCCTAGGCTAGACCGTGCTAGAGACGCGAGCCTAGAACACTAACAAAATCACGGCGCTGCACGTAAACAAGGGAAAAGCACACTCTGGAATTTTTTTTTGCTCTTTTTTTTTGCGCTCCTTTTTTTTGCGAAAAATCACTATAATGGCGAGTGTCTCAAAACTCTTCCCAGGTCAAACTGACAGGATGGGCACAAAATTTTTGACTATTTTTTTCGGAAATCAGGGCAGCGACGACGAAAAAGTGCGACAAAAAATCACTATGATGGCGAGTGTCTCAAAACACTCCCCGGGACCTAAAAATAGGATAGGGAAAAAATATTTTTGGTTGCCGAAATTTTGGCCTAAAAACTGCCCGGGGGTCTCCAGACTCTTTTTTTTTTCCGAGACCTACTCAGGCAAGGAAACACGAAACGGAAAATAGATGGATCTCTAAAACAAACCGAATATGAAAAGAACTTGGATTGGTGGTGGATATATGGTGGTAGGATATGGCAGCGGTGGTGGTATATGGTAGCGGTGGTGGTATATGGATACGGATCGGTGGTGGTATATGGATACGGATTGGTGGTGGTATATGGATACGGATTCAGAGCGGTGGCGGATAAGCAATAGTGGTAGATGGCAAGGCGATGATGATGGTGCGGCGGCGGCGTGACAACTTATGACCAGAACTCGAAACTCTAAAAGACTAGACTCTAAGACCAGCAACTTGACACGAGGATGCAACCGCAAATTCAACAAAGTAAAAACCCTAAAAAGATTATGCAAAGGCTCAGATTGGTTCGGATATACTGAACTAACCCTAATTTTTTTGTGGCTTTTTCGTGGACTGTAGGTATGAAGAACAGACTCGATCTAAACTACGAAAAACTGTAAAATCTCACCGAGCAACCTGGAAATCTGATACCACTTGATAGAGGCAAAGGTGTCCCGTCTTTCGATGAGATGATGGATATCGCTTTGATGGAAGTCGACTTTGACGATCCGACTACGAACGTGCGATGACGTCGCGCCTTAGCAATCGCTAAACCAACTCCGAGAGGTTATTGACCACGCCGGAGCACGATCAACCTGACCACGAGGGTCTGTTTCCTGCGAGCAAACGAAGAACAAGCAAGAAACTGAGATTGCAATCTGGATATTGCGAATATAAGATGAAAGCTTTATTGATCAAGGTGGGGTTCTGTGACGCCTTTGTCTGGTCGTTGAACACAAACGAAGTACGCGAAGTTGCAGCTATGGCGAACTTTTAATCTAAACAAAACCCAAAGTCTAAACGACGCCCTAAGGGCTGTATATATGGAGGAAGAGGGGGGAATTTCGTGGCCCTTGGGGAAGGGGTCCGAAACCAACCCTATCTCTTGTTTCCCCACACATACGGACTCTAAAAATAGCCTATACTCAAGTATTTCGAAATTACATGGGCCTGGCCCAATAATAAGGTGACGCAGCACCTAGAATAGCCTCTGGACGAAAGTTATGAAGTAGCATCTTGTATATTTCGTCCAAGGCTTCATGCACGCATTATGGTGGCTTCAACGTCCTGAAATCATCACTTGTAACTCCGTTCTTGTCCCCCATGCGCATGCCATCATCTCCATGCTTGTTCTTGCTCCAATGTTCATCCTTCTCAAAACTAGGCCCTTCATTTGTAAGCAAAACAAATGTATCCAATTTAGGCAGCATCATATTCTCATGAACATTAGAATCATTACCAAGAAACGAAAGTACCTGGTAATTTAATTTGCGTGCGCGAGCTCTAGTAATTGGTCCAGTATGTATAGCAGCAGGGGCTGTGGGTGTAACAATGGTATTGATGTCCTCATCATAAGGCTTCTAGGCGACCCGCCCTCCTGAGTGTCCCTCGATTTCACGCCGTTGGTTGCCGTTCGATTCGGCCAGGTCAGGTCAAAGCTGCTGCCTTTCCGTCTGATTTTTACAGGCGTTTCTGACCCAGTTTGTTTCCTTATGCGCGATGGCTGGTGGGATCGACGAAGATTTCCGTTGGCTGGGCGAGATTTACTCGGGTGAGCCAGTCCTGGTGCATCGCGTGGCCGTTCTGCACTGAACGCGCCGTGCTTCGTGGCCATGGAAGGATTGGCCGACGCATGGGCACCCATTTTGTGCGCCCTTGTCACGATGACAGGTGGGCCATCGTTGCTCGAGGTCCCGCTCGTCGGTAGCGCTGACTGCGCTCCTCACGGATTGGAGTGTTCGCGCGTGTCTCATGCGTCCTGGGTGAGCCGCAGAGGGGGTAGGACGTTCGCATATGCACCCGACTTTTGCGCCCACTCTTGTGTTGTTTCGATGACGGGTGGACCGGTGCTGCTCCTGGTCCCACTCATCGGTTACATTGGCTGCACGTCTCATGGTGTAGGCTAGAGTTTTCACAGGTCAACCACCTTTTCTGGGCCGCTCCTGCCGCGCTTTTGGCGGGCCATTCCTGCCGCACTGCCTACGTCAGTTGAAGAGGGGTGGGCCGACGCATGTGCACCCGGATTGGGCACACCCACCTGTACTCGTGCAATGACGAGTGGGCCAGGTCGTTTGTGGTCCTACACGTCGGTGGATGGTGTTCGTTCGGTCCGTGTCCAGCCGCTTCGTCCAGGGTTGGAGTTGTTTGCATGGGGCCTTGGCTGACCGATGCATCGTGCGCCGCATCGTGCGTGCCTCACCTCCTTCTGCGACTGGAGAGAGAGATGGACTGGCAAAATAGCCCTGGGCGCCTCCTGTTTTCCTTCCCCTCTCTCCCCTCCCCTTTACCAACTACCGTTGTCGATGTCGCCGCCTCCTCTCGGTTTTTGATGTTGCAGCGCTGACGAAGATCACCGCACTGTTGGTGCTTAGATTATGGGGACATCTCATGGTCTTCGTAGACTTGAGGAGGGGAAATAGGAGCCACGCCAGGTGGCATGCCTTGCCATGCCGCATGGCAGCCGCTGCCCCATGCGCTGCCGGTGCCGTCTCATAGTCTTCATCGACGTGAGTATCTCTATCGGATCATGTGTCCATGCCTCCTCATCTACCGTGCTGGAGTGTCCGCCTTCTGGTTGAGGTATTGTGCTGCATCGACCGTCCTCTGCTGCCGCCGCCGCCGCTGCCCGGGTCTCTGCTCTCACTCCTGCCGAGGCCGTAGGTTCGTCGAGGCATCAATACACCTCAGTTTTCTTTTCCCTTTTTCTGTTCTTGCACTTGTTTCTTCTTCCTGGACCTCCCTGTCCGTTGAAATAGCAGGCTGAGGGGAGCACCATGAGGATGAGGTCAGTGTATGATATAGAGAGCTCCTCCAATGGGAAAGTAGCAGTTCTGGAGGAACTCGAAGATGTCATGTTTCAGGTATGTTCATCGGAAGAGGGGTTACTATTTCCCTACTGTGCAATTTGTTTTCCTGCAATTGGTAATCTGTTGATACTAAAAAAGTTGAGATGAATTCTATTGTATAGATAACAGCAGAAGAAATTTCTACCCCAAGTGTGACAGCAGGGTGCACTATTCTATCCTGGTCGTGCCATTTTTCTTGGTTAACTTCTCTAATGTTCAATAATACAGCTTTGTTGGGTTAGTAAAAGTGGTAGTTAGCCTTGGTATCGGCAAACTCTAAGTCGCTTTGCCTAAAATTATGGTTTGACAATGTCATTTTACATTAAGCAAATATATGCATTTACTACTTGGTTGAAATGCTTGATTTTCTTGGACACACATACACAAACTACTTAATCATCTATATTCCTTTTAACATGCTAAATGATTCTACAATGATGGCTGCTTCCTGCTAGGCATTTGGTTGCATCTGAATTGTGCATAATGTATGATCAGAAGTTCAAAGTAATTAATATCCATACCCATTGTAAATTGGCTGTCAGTTCTCTTATATTCAAATGATCAGGGAATCAATCTTTCTAATTGTAATCATCTTATGTGATGAATATTTTCAGGAAACCTATGACAAAGTTGGGGTAACTATTGTCTTTCACTGGCCATAGGCATCATAGAGAGTCTAGCATGCATCAATGTGGACTTGGTGAGTTCTACTCCCTCCGTCTAGGTGAATAAGTCATCTTAGGTTGTGCACCGTGACCAAGGAGGGGAAAACGAGAAAACTTAATGTTTATTTGCTAATTAATAGCATTGCATGCAATGAACTAACCACTGCATGTCGTTTTTGGTAGTCTCGAGTCATTGAAAACATGCACGCCCCACATCTCTTATTGGTTGATATGTCAAGAAACAAGAAACGAGGTGGGAGTTAATGCATCGCGCCTAAATGTTTTGGGATTATTTGGTTTTCGTAAGGTGACTTATACACCTAAACGGAGGGACTATCCAATTTCTTTGCCTGCTACTCAAATGAAGGAGAGAGATTACATAGTAAGATGATCTTGTTTCTTGCTTTAATCTGATGCTAATACAGTGTTCATACAATTGAAATCATCCTTAGATACAAAGTTAAGCTTATTTGTACTTACTAAATGAGACAGATAAGTTTTTCACAAGTAGACTTACGCGATGACCAAAATGTGGATACTTTAGCTTAACATAAAAAATATGGTATATCAGCTCCAACATCTGATCAGGACAATGGAGTTCTATTGGTCCTTACTGCTATTCCAAATCCCTCAGAAAGAAAAACTGCTATACTAAATAAACTATCTGTTCTACTATTTTTATTTTTAGTCTTGCTTCCATTCATGTACTCCCTCCGTCCCAAAATTCTTGTCTTAGATTTGTCTAGACATGGATGCACTAGTAGAAAAAGGCCCATTTGTCCCGGTTCAGGAACCGGGACTAAAGGGTCGGTACTAAAGCCTAGTACCTTTAGTCCCAGTTCTTATACGAACCGGGACAAATGGGGCTCCACATGGCCGCTGCGGCTTGCCCAGGCAGGGGCCTTTTGTCCCGGTTGGTAGCACCAACCGGGACTAATAAGCCTCCACGCGTCAGCACTTCAGGGGCTGGGATTTTTGTTTTTTCTTTGAAAGGGGGGGGGTTGGGGGTTTTGTAGGGTTAATTTAGGGGTTTCATATATTGTGTTAGCTAGCTAATAGAGAGAAGTGTTCTCTCTTATCTCCGTGCTTGGTTGACGCTACGTACTATACGTATAGAGAGGACTCGACACGCTAGCTAGTAAGCAAATGAAGGAAACCATTAAGTACACAAGATCGTCATGAACATATACAAAGAGAAGTGATCGACCTCTCTTTCTTCGAGAGATTGGTCGAACAACAAGTTTTCGTACATCTATCCGACGCTACTAGCTACATATATACAATATAAGATCTCTTACAATCCCTAGCATATGATGTCAACTTCCACATGGTATTCTCTGTCTTTATCTATGACGTGGTCAAGAAAGAATCCCGCCAATTCCTCTTGAATTGCTTTGATGCGATCTTGTGGTAGGAGTTCGTCCCGCAGCTCCAAAAGCTAATTTGAAGAAGGTGGTCAATACATATATATGAATGAAACTCAACACAAATGACGGTATTAAAACAAAATTGTGAATATTATTGCTTACGCACTTCAAAATCTTCTTTAGAGTAGCCCGCTTAGAGATCGTCGCGTTGTAGATGTGCTCGCAAATGTAGTATCCACAAAAATTATTCCCGCCTTCCTGCCATAACCACTTTATGACAAACAGAGGTCAATCAAACTGATAATCAAGCATTATAAATGGTATTGACGAAACTAGCTAGAATCAATGGGAGATGCGCGGAACTAGCTAGTAGGACTTACTTTCGGGTGTGTAAATCGCAGCTTCTTCGGCAGTCCCAGAGCTTCTGCGGTGAACACTTTCCAAACTCTACGACACAAAGAAAATAATTATTCACTTGATATGAGGAAATGAACAAAGTTGCCGATATGGTGTGATAATGGTCTATTGAACTTACTTCTCGAGCATTTCAGTCATGACCGCATACTCCTTGGGATCTTTTCGTTTTGAGTCTAAGACGGTTACTAGTCCCTACTCAAGCTCAATCTCTAGGAGAATAAAGTGGAAGCTGCGCACGCATGCATAACTCATCAATTACATTAACCTCGAGTAATAAGGGAAACCGAATATGCACAAGACAATAACACTCACTTGAAGTTTTAAGGAAAGAGTATTTTATATTTGTTTTGATTTTGAAGCAACGATTTTAGCAAGTTGGCCTCGGCTTCTTTGGCATCATGTTTAACCGTCCAATCATCTATGAGATTTGTGTTAATGAACCCAATATCATAGATTTGTCTTTTCTTGTATTCGACGATCTTTAATCTGCATAATATAGTGAGGATAATTATATATACATGCAATGAAAGAGTTGAGCTATATATAGAGACTTAATTATAGAAGTAGTACTTACAGACAGTAGCAAGTGATGATTATTTTATCGAGGGCCTTTTGATTGAAAAACTGGAAGAACTCCTCAAATGGAACAGACAACAGATTAATTCCAATGAGATTGTGCTCCTCTTTAACTCTCAGCGTCAAAATATCCTTCCTAGACTTGCAGGCGTTCATGTACCACTTATGGAATCTTCGCATCATCGTTGTTAGAGGAGGATGACCAGGTTTGACGAGAGGCCTCCCGTACCGGTGTTTGTGTTCGTCCACCTCCATTGTTTCAAAATGTGCAGAGTCGGGCAGATAATCACCAGGATTGGTATAACCGGGCACCATCCTCGGATCATTAACGGCGATATCGCTAGACACCTTCAGCAGGGGGCACGATTGGTTCGCCTGTTCACCGAGCTGGGGAATTTTTTTCCCACTTCTTCGTTCTTGTAACCTTTTGTCAGTTGAAGTAGTTCCTGACTGGCACGCTTCTTGCGCAATCTTTTTAAGAGCGCGGACATGGTTGTCATCCGGCGGAGGTGGTGGTGGTCGCTTAAGGGCATCCAAAGTGCGCTTCAATTTCACCGCATCTTTCTTCTCCTCCGGAGAAGGATTTTTCTTTAAAAAAAAGTCCTTCACCTGGGCTTTAGAGATCTTCACGTTTTCCTCGTCGGTCCTCTCGTATGGTAATTTCTCTAGAGGCTTGAGGGATGGACTGAATCTGTATTGCCTCCCGCCTCTGGCTGTATTGCTAGACGCCGGAGCGGCCGGAGCGGCTGCGGCTCTCTTCTTTTGTTGCTTACGAGGCGGAGAAGGAGGCAGAGTGCTATGACGCGCTGGAGCAGCCGGAGCGGCGTCGGCTGTCTTCCGCCCTTGCTGACGAGGCGGAGGAGGAGGTGGGCTGGTCGGACATGCCGGCACAGGCGGAGAAGGAGGCAGAGTGCCGCCACGCGCCGGAGAAGGAGGTGGAGTGCCCTGATCACTCGCCGGAGGAGGAGGTGGAGGAGGAGGCGGAGTGCCCTGACTCGCCGGAGGAGGAGGAGCAGGCGGAGGCGTCTAGTTGGGAAGGTTGATGAGCTCCTTCCGCCATAGACATGGAGTCTTCAGAGCAGAACCCAGCCGAGTCTCCCCTTCACCGGTAGGGTGGTCAAGCTCGAGCTCCTCAAATCCCTCCATTATTTCATCCACCATTACAGCATCATATCCTTCTGGAATCGGACGGCAGTGAAAAGTTGCGTCGGGTTCAGGAGGTGCAACAGAGCCGACAGCCGCCTTGACTTTGAAGTTCTGCCGTTGCGTCATAAGCTGGCAATCTTGAGACTCCGTGATAGCATCCACGGGGTAGCTAGCAGGAGCCGTGAAGACAGGCTCCTGAAGCAGCTCGGTGGAAGTAACGCTGCTTCTCCGCTGAGATGGCGGGGTAGCTTCGGGGGTGATAGAGGCGAGGGTGTCCCGATCTTTCGATGAGATGATAACTATCGATTTGGTGGAGTCGACTTTGACGATCCGACTACAAACGTGCAGGACGTTGCGCCTTAGCAATCGCTAAACCAATCTCCTGAGGTTACTGACGATGCCGGAAGCACGATCAGCCTGACCACGAAGGTCTATTCCTGCAAGCAATCGAAGAACAAGCAAGAATATGATAAAGCAATCTGAATATTGTGAATATATATGAAGTATTGATAATGGTGGGGATCCGTAAGCGGTCTTGGTCTGGTCGTTGGACACAAACGAAGTACACGAAGTTGCAATGGCTAACTTTTAACTAAACAAATCCCAAGGAAAAAGCTACTAGATGGATATACTTATATAGGAGCAAGGGGTGGCGGCCAAGGAGGTGGGAGGACGTCCCAAGGCAGCCTAAAACCAACCCTAGGTCCTACAAGGCTCATGGGCCCAAGTGGAGGTGATGCAACACCTTTGGACTTGTTGTTTGACTCGGATTCTGCTGCAGCGTCAGATTGTTTCGTCCATATCTCAACGCTCTGGACGAATTTAAAGGTGAGTCCAATTGGGTTGGAAGGAGGATGAAATCTACTTTCCTATAAAAAAAGAATCACCCAATTCGGAGTCCGTATGAAAAAGTTGTTGGCGTTTTGAGTCAAGTATGTTTGTGCCGTCCGAATCTGAATCCAGAACCTATCTTCTCTTGGCCCAAAAGTGACGTGAGAGGACTTTTTGAACAGAACCTAAACTTCTCCTTTTCCCCTATCTTCATATGTGGATTGTACAAATGTCCCATACACCTGCAATTAGACAAAACACAAAAGTGTGTGAAGTATTTTTGTTTTGGATAACATAAATAGATTATTGAATAGTTTGCACTAGAAATCACCTGACAAATATGCATGTATGCAATATTTTTGGTCGTATCCAAGGTAGTCATGTCCTCATCATCCTCCCCTTCTTGAAAATAAAGCCATCCTCGGCGTTGCTTAATCTGAAATGTGGCTAACAAAAGAGACAAGGTGTACATGTTGTATATGTATATGTCATCCATTTTTACTTCCCGTGGATTTTGCACATATGACACATGTATACATGAGTAATTTTCATAGTTAATAAAATATAAAGCCAAAATATTATTACAAGAAGTAGAAGCCATGAAAGTATTGCAACTTAGTTTGCACATATAAGTGAAGCTCTTATTCATATGAAAAGATTGACAATATTCATCATTAAACCATCCCAACATTGGTGAATAAACCTTACTTGCATCAAATTTACATGCTACAACATGCTTAAATAAGCAAATATGCAATAAGTCATTTGACACAGAATCATCACCATGATTAGAGGTCATATCAAAATGATTAAACATTGGTTCTTTTGCATCAACAGTTAATTCATTGGGTCCACTCAAAATTGTTGGTATTTCAGATGTTTGATCACATGACGCATTCATGACAATAACATGATTCTCTAAAATAGGTGATGCGCTCAAATCAATAGGTAACTCAACACATGATGTATTCAAGTTAACTAGGCATGCATCATTCTCATGTGAAGTTATATCATCAATACCTTTACAGTTACCTTGTCGCAAAGATGTAGCTGATGTAGGTACGGATGATGGCAATGTACCATACTCTTGAGATGATGTCGCACTCAGAATCTGAGGTGTGGCTGCTCTAGTAGGTGCAATGGTGGAGGAACCAAGCGGTGGTAGTGAGCATGAACTAGAATAGTAGTTGTTGTAGTCACCCAATGCTTCCTCCTGTAACTGTCTCTCAAAGGTACAAGCATGAACATACATACCAGTAATGCAACGAGGAATATACTGAAATCGTGCCTGAATATCATGGTTCAAACCACCAAAAAATCTATTCATTGTATCATCCTCAGATTCTTCTATGTCACAATGATGCATATAAGATTTGAACTCTTGGTAGTAAGCATGAACAGTGTTGTTGCCTTGTTTAAATTGTTCAAATTTGCGAAGCAATTCACGACGATAGTAAGGAGGGAAAAATTGTTGTCTCATTACATCTTTCAAATCTTTCCAAGTTGTGGGTTGGTTATCAATGTTTTTCTTACAATGCACACTCCACCAAACAGAAGCAAAACCAGTAAATGCTCTAGTGGCAGCTCGTACTCGCTCAAGTTCAGAAAATTCATGGTGACTAAAAACTTGTTCTACTTCAAGCTCCCAAGCTAGATAAATAGCAGGATTAAATCTACCCTCAAATGACGGTAAAGAGATAACCTGACCATGTGCTTGTGTGTGTTGTCCCAACTCTCGTGATGATAATGATGTGTCTGTCGTCCAAGAACTTCTATCTCCGGAACCTGTCATGATTAGTAGAAACAAGAAACAAAATTCAAGAATAATGTTTCGATGAACTACTAGGATGTGGTTGTAAAGTGCTCATAGTAAAGCAAATATCAATATCTTACAAGTTGTTACCAAGCAGCAGGTGGTGACGGGCAACCAACGGTGTCAAATAACTCCGAAGATTGAGTAAAGCGATTGCCAGGGGAACGTACGTATGCACGGTGTAGAAATATGTGGAGCTTGGAAGGCTTGAATATATGGTAGCAAAAGATTAGCAATAATCAATTCAGAGATGCAATGTTGAATAAACGTTCAATGACGGTACTGTGCTGGTCCTAGGCTAGACCGGACTAGAGACGCGAGCCTAGAACACTAATGAGGTCACGGCGTAGCACAACTAGTATCAATGAAGGGTACTAAGTAGCTCTCGACAACAAGATATAAGTGAAGATCACAACAGCAGTAAAGATAATGATGAAAAACAACTGCCAAGCAGGATATACAACAACTCTCTCTCCAACTTTCCTTTTGAAAAGTTTGAGCCAATTTTCTGATAACTTTTCTCTAGAATGGCACTGACTCAAGCTTTCAAACGCAAAAAGAATCACTCAATTCCGAGTTGATATGTGGAGTCAAAAAATTCTAAAACTGGCTTGAAAAACTGGAATAAGCTGTGTCGCGAACTTCGGAGGGCAAAAAGACCTATTTAGAAGCCGATTTTGAGGTGCCAAATAGTGAAGAAGCCCCTGCAACTATTTAGATGCGCCTCGTCGCTAGCTTTCATTTGAGTACTCATGGAGCCAAAACCGACTTCGTATGAGGAAGTTATGCCTGTTTTACTGAACAGTGTACAAAATAGATTCCAATCCGAATTCAACTACGAGATTGAGTCTAGATAGATCCGAAATTTTTTTTCTCTCTCTTTTTTTCCTCACACTTTTTTCTTTTTCTTTTTCTGTTTTTTTACTTTTTCCTCTTTTCCAAAACAAACTAGATAAGAGGCAGATTGGATCAAGCAAAGATGTGAACGATCTGAACTATGATTATGACAATGAACGATGGGTAGCACGTGGTGGAAATTGATGGATGGGTGGTGGGCAGCGGAAGGGATAACGATGCAGTGGCGACGTGACTTATGTGAACAGAACTCGAAACTCTAAACGAACTAGACACTAAGACCAGCAACTCGACACGACGATGCAACCGATAATTTAATAATGCAAACAATGAAAAGAAAATTGCAAAGGCTCAGACTGGCTAGGACAAAGGATGAATAGATCTAACTTTTTTGTGGCTTTTTCTTGGACAATAGGTAAGAAAATAAATCTAATCTAGGGATAACTGGAAATTCTCACCGAGCAACCTGAAAACTGATACCACTTGATAGAGGCGAGGGTGTCCCGATCTTTCGATGAGATGATAACTATCGATTTGGTGGAGTCGACTTCGATGATCCGACTACAAATGTGCAGGACGTTGCGCCTTAGCAATCGCTAAACCAATCTCCTGAGGTTACTTACGATGCCGGAAGCACGATCAGCCTGACCACGAAGGTCTATTCCTGCAAGCAATCGAAGAACGAGCAAGAATATGATAAAGCAATCTGAATAGTGTGAATATATATGAAGTATTGATAATGGTGGGGATCCGTAAGCGGTCTTGGTCTGGTCGTTGGACACAAACGAAGTACACGAAGTTGCAATGGCTAACTTTTAACTAAACAAATCCCAAGGAAAAAGCTACTAGATGGATCTACTTATATAGGAGCAAGGGGTGGCAGCCAAGGAGGTGGGAGGACGTCCCGAGGCAGCCTAAAACCAACCCTAGGTCGTACAAGGCTCATGGGCCCAAGTGGAGGTGATGCAACACCTTTGGACTTGTTGTTTGACTCGGATTCTGCTGCAGCGTCAGATTGTTTCGTCCATATCTCAACGCTCTGGACGAATTTAAAGGTGAATCCAATTGGGTTGGAAAGAGGACGAAATCTACTTTCCAACAAAAAAAGAATCACCCAATTCGGTGTCCGTATGAAAAAGTTGTTGGCGTTTTGAGTCAGGTATGTATGTGTCGTCTAAATCTGAATCCAGAACGTGAGAGACTTGGACTCTATCTTCTCTTGGCCCAAAAGTGACGTGAGAGGACTTTTTGAACAGAACCTAAACTTCTCCTTTTCCCCTATCTTCATATGTGGATTGTACAAATGTCCCATACACCTGCAATTAGACAAAACACAAAAGTGTGTGAAGTATTTTTGTTTTGGATAACATAAATAGATTATTGAATAGTTTGCACTAGAAATCACCTCACAAATATGCATGTATGCAATATTTTTGGTCGTATCCAAGGTAGTCATGTCCTCATCAGGGGGTAGCTTCGGCAGGTCGCATGTTGTGAACTGCATCTCGTTCCTCTAGCGCTGCGTGCAGCGCCTGCAGTTGGTTCTGTTCCACTTTCCTCTTCCTCTCCCGTCCTTTGTAACCGCCTGCGTCAGGAAACCCAGCCTTCCATGAAGCAGAGCCTGGCGTGCCTCGTGTCCGTCCAGGGTGCTCACGATTCCCGAGGGCCATTGTGAGCTCGTTGTTCTCTCTGTCGGGAACGGACGTCCCTTGCTGCGCTGCGGCGATATACTCCTGAAGCTTCGTGATGGGTATTTGTAGTTGCTCGTTCGTCCAAATGCACTTCCCTGTTTCAGGGTCCAAGGTTCCCCCAACCCCGAAGAACCAAGTCCTTGAACGGTCTGGCCAGTGCAATGTCTCTAGTTCGACCCCTTTATCAAGCAGGTCATTCTCAGCCTTCTCCCACAACGGCCGGGTTTTGAGGTAGCCACCTGACCCCGTGCGATGGTGATGCTCCTTCTTCGCATCATTTTTCTTGTTTGTCGCTGACATCTTCTTACTCTTGTCCGATGTCTTGTGGGCCACAAATGCATCCCAGTGATCTCTTATCTTCTCATATCGGCCGGTGAGTTTTGGAGTCTTGTCTTTCTTGATAAACGTTGATTTCAGCTCATTCTTCCACCTCCTGAATAGATCCGCCATCTTCTTAAGAGCATGAGCCTTGACCAATGGCTCTATAACTGGCTTCTCCGGATCCTCCTCTGGCGGTAGGGTAAAATTTGCCTTCAGCTCAGTCCAAAGATCATCTTTGTGCCTATCGTTGACATAAGACACCTGAGGGTCTTCCTTCTTAGGCTTATACCATTGATGGATGCTGATCGGGATCATGTCCCTAACAAGAACCCCGCACTAAGCAGAAAATGCTTCCTTGGTCCGGATGGGTGCAATCGGTTGGCCATCGCGCGTGATTTCTGTGATCATGAACCTTTCATCCTGGCGTAACCTTTTCTTCGGGCCTCGTCTCATTACCAAAATTTGGCTTGATCCGGAGGGCTAGAAAAGAAGAAAGAAGGGAGTTAATATGTGTACATACCAAAACAATTAATGCATGAATTAGCTAGTCAGCACAGGCTTAATTAATATATATACCTACCCGGACTCCGTTCGGTCACTAGAGCCATCATCACGGCGTCCTTCCACCGGCATTCCGTCACCGGAGCCATCATAATCATGTCCCTCCTCCTCCATTGTTCAATCACCTAGCCTGCTTCACCCTCTCCTTCCAGACCATCGGTGTCGTTGAGATACGACGTGACATCACCTCGGCCGAGGATTATGTCCCCCAACAGCTGTTCTGCTTCCAAGTCTCGGTGCTCCATAGTTTCTGCAAATATTACAACATGGCAATTAATATACAAACATGACAGATGGATATATTAGTGGCAAACGTAGACCTAGCTAGCTAATCACAACAAGGAATCATATTAGTGGCCTCGACGCTTCTCTAGGGTTTGGGGTGGCCTCGGCAACACTTCTAGGGTTCGGGGTGGCCTCGACGACAACGGTCTCTTAACTTGGTATATTTGGGTGGCCTCGGCAGCACTTCTAGGGTTTGGGCCGGACCGCCTCTCTCATGATTGTCCAATGTCCGGACCAACAAGGGATTTAACAAAATGGCGCCATTCTGGATGTGTAGAAAATGGTCCATATTTTTCCTGATCTCATCTACCCTTCTATATGTCACGTTGTCTAGTGTAAAAGAATTCAAGAAAACCATGACTTCATCATTAGCCGGAAATGACAGGCGCATAATGGTATGAAGCTCTTCAAAGTTGTTTTGGAACGGACTTCCCGATAGAATAATTCGCTTTTTGGTACAAAGTTCAGCAAGAGCCTTCCGAATATCACTATTTGGAAGGCCTTTGCTGAAATTCGTACCAAAAGGCGGATTATACTGTCAGGAACTCCGTTCCAAAACAACTTTGAAGAGCTTCGTAGCATCATACGCCTGTTACTTCCAGTTAATGATGAAGCCATGGATTTTTTCAATACTTTGACAGACAACGTGACATATAGAAGAATATATATATATATATATATCATATATATATATATATGAGATCAGAAAAAATGGATCAACTTGTGCACATCCATAATGGGGGCATTCTTGATAAATCTAGATCCTCGACCCCTGGACAACCCTCGACCCCTCGACCGCTCGGCGATCCACGACCCTCTACCCTAGTTCCTGACCCTCGACCCCCTCATGTCACGTTTGTCTAGTGTCAAAGAATTCAACAAAACCATGTCTTCATCATTAGGCGAAACTAACAGGCGCATGATGGTACGAAGCTCTTCAAAGTTGTTCTGGAACGGAGTCCCAGATAGGATAATTCGCTTTTTGGTTCAAAGTTCAGCAGGAGCCTTCCGAATATCGCTATTTGGAAGGCCTTTGCTGAAATTCATACCAAAAGGCAGATTATCCTATCCGGGACTCCGTTCCAGAACAACTTTGCAGAACTTCATACCAACATGCCCCGGTTACTTCCGGCAAATGATGAAGGCATGGATTTCTTCAATACTTTGACACTAGGCAACCTCTCGACCCCTCGACGACCTCGACCCTCGACCGCTCGGCGCTCCATGACCCTCTACCCTAGTTCCCGACCCTCGACCCCCTCATGTCACATTTGTATAGTGTCAAAGGATTCAACCAAACCATGTCTTCATCATTAGGCGAAAGTAACAGGCGCATGATGGTACGAAGCTCTCCAAAGTTATTTTGGAACGGAGTCCCAGATAGGATAATTTGCTTTTTGGTACAAAATTCAGCAAGAGCCTTCCGAATATCGCTATTTGGAAGGCCTTTGCTGAAATTCGTACCAAAAGGCGGATTATTCTATCCGGGACTCCATTCCAGAATAACTTTGGAAAACTTCGTACCATCATGCCCTAGTTACTTCCGGCTAATGATGAAGCTATGGATTTCTTCAATACTTTGACACTAGGCAACCTCTCGACCCCTCGGCGATCCTCGACCCTCAACCCCTTGACGATTCTCGACCCTCGAACCCTCGGCCCATCGACGACCCTCGGACCCTCGACCCTCGATCCCTCGACCCTCGAACCGTCGGCGACCCTCGACCCCTCGGTGACCCTCGACCCTCTAGCCTAGCTAGTTCCCGACCCTCACCCCTCGAACCCTCGGCGACCCCCCCCCCCCTCATGTCAAAGTTAACGGGGAGGGGGTATATCGACCCCCCCTCATGTCGAAGTTACCAGGGAGGGGGTATATCAACAACGACATACCCGATAAAAAATAAGAAGAGGAAGAAGAAAAAAAGAGGAGAAGAAGAAAGGAATAAAGGAGAAGATCGAAGAAAAAAAAAGAAGAAAAAAAAAGAGGAGAAGAAGAAAGGAATAGAGGAGAAGAAGAAAATATTCTATTTTTTCTTCTTCTCCTCTATTCCTTTATTCTTCTCCTCTTTTTCTTCTTCTTTTTTCCTCTTCTTATTTATTTCTCCTCTCCTTCTTCTCCTTCTTCTTCTTCTCCTTCCTCTTCTTATTTTCCTTTTTCCTCTCCTTCTTTTTCTTCTTCTTCCTTCTTCCCCTTTTCTTCCTTTTCCTTATTTTACTTTTTCCTCTCCGATCCACTAAC
Source organism: Triticum aestivum (assembly GCF_018294505.1). NCBI lineage: Eukaryota > Viridiplantae > Streptophyta > Magnoliopsida > Poales > Poaceae > Triticum > Triticum aestivum. Next base: position 239,368,981 of record NC_057802.1, on the reverse strand, counting down.
CTAAAATCGATATCTACTAACAACTTAAATAAAAAATTAATACATATATGAAAAACATCATCATATCATCAACATCATCATATGATCATCTATGAACAAAAAAAATCATATGATCATCTATGAACAAAAAAACATCATATATATGAACAAAAAAATGAAAAAATATGCATACATATCCATACATCAACATACATCCATAAATCAACATACATCTATATATTTAGAAAAACAATATGCATACATATCCATTTACTGAAAATTTATATCAAACAAAATGCAGAGGGCGCCGCCACCGCCGGCGGCGGCGGGGGCAGGGCAGGGGCGCGGGGGAAGGCCGGGTGCCCACTTGGGGCGGCGTCAGCGACGAGGAGCGGGCGGCGATGGCGAGGTCGGGGCAGAGGCAGACCCGCGGGGCAGGGCAGGGGCGCGGGGAGGCGTCGGGGAGGCGACAGCGAGGTTAAGGAGGCGTCGGCGACGGCGAGGAGGAGTGGGCGGCGATGGGGCAGGGCGCGGTGACGGCGACAGCGATGAGGAGCAGCCTGGCGGCGTCGGGGCGTAGGGGCGTTGGCGTCGGGAGAGAATGTGGAAAAAATCCTAAGTGCCACTTATATAGGAAAAGCATTGGTCCCGGTTTGTGGCACCAACCGGGACCAATGCCCCCCTTTAGTCCTGGTTGGTGCCACCAACCGGGACCGAAGGTCTCTTTTCAGCAGCCCAAAGGGCGGGAAACAGAGACCTTTGGTCCCGGTTGGTGGCACCAACCGGGACTAAAGGGGGGCATTCGTCCCGGTTGGTTCCACCAACCGGGACCAAAGGGGGGCATTGGTCCCGGTTCGTGGCACCAACCGAGACCAATGGCCTGCGCGTGCCAAAGCCGCAGTACAGTGGGATGTTTAGTCCCACCTCGCTAGCTGAGGAGCTGCCGCACCTGTTTATAAGCGCCGCCCTGCCATCTCTTTCGAACTCCTCTGAATTGCAGGCCTGTGGGCCTGCTGGGCCTTCTGCGGGCCTGAATCCTGGCCCAACTAGCTGGGTTCTTAGTCGTATTCAGGTCGTGGTGGCCCAGTAGGTAGCATTTTTTCCCAGTTTTTTGTTTTCTTTTTTACTGTTGCTATTTTTATTTATTTTATTAAAGTTTTCTTATTTTATTTTATTTTATTAAGGTTTATTTTATTTTATTTGGTTTCTACTTATTTATTGAAGTTTATTTTGTTTCTACTTATTTATTTTATTTTGTTTCTACTTATTTATTTTATTTTTTATTTTTTATTTATTGTATGAAAATTATTTTTGCTTATAATGTTTTGAACGGAAAATACTTTGATAATTTTAGTTGCATAAATTTTATATAATTTTACTTTCAATAATACTAGCGGTTTATAAAAGCTTTTTAGTTGATTCCTTTTGCTATTAGAGTTTCATTAAAGTTTTCTAGTTCATTTTTTCCTTTAGAGTTTCATTAAAGTTTTCTAGTTCATTCTTTTAGTTTATTATTTTTTCGATTAGAGTTTCATAAAAGTTCTCCACATCATTCTTTTTTATATTAGTTCATTATTTGAGCTAAATGACCCTGAAATTGAAAAGCACTTCAGATGAACTCTGAAGAGGTTGAAAGTTGGCATGGTATCATCATTTCACCCACATAGCATGTGCTAAAAAGTTGAGAGGGTTACGGCAAATACTGGATGCACTTCGTGTACAAAATGGGCAATCTCTTTCGAAGTAGCAGGGTTTCGGACGAAAACTCATCTGTTACAAAGGGATTTTATTTTTTTAACTTATTTGAACTCTAGAATTTTTGTGTGTTCAAAATGCACCATTCAAAGGCACATCATCAATTTTCAACCCTTTCTGACTTCATTTGTTATTTTTCATGCATTTCTGATTTTTTTGAGCTATATGACCCTGAAATTCAAAAGCACTTCAAATGAACTCTGAAAAGGTTGAAAGTTGGCATGGTATCATCATTTCACCCACATAGCATGTGCTAAAAAGTTGAGAGGGTTATGTGAAAAACTGGATGCACTTAATGTGTAAAATGGACAGTTTCTTTCGAAGTATCATGGTTTTAGACAAAAACTCATCTGTTACAAAGGGATTTCATTATTTTGGACTTATTTGAACTCCAGACTTTTTGTGTGTTCAAAATGCACCATTCAAAGCCACATCATCAATTTTCAACCCTTTCTGACTTCATTTGTTATTTTTCATGCATTTACTGATTTTATAGTGCTATGACCCTAAAATTCAAAAGCACTTCAAATGAACTCTTAAAATGTTGAAAGTTGGCATGGTATCATCATTTCACCCACATAGCATGTGCTAAAAGTTGAGAGGGTTATGGGAAAAACTGGATGCACTTCGTGTACAAAATGGACAAAATCTCTTTCGAAGTATTAGGGTTTTGGACGAAAACTCAACTGTTACAAAGGGATTTCATTATTTTGAACTTATTTGAACTCCAGACTTTTTGTGTGTTCAAAATGCACCATTCAAAGCCACATCATCAATTGTCAACCCTTTCTGACTTCATTTGTTATTTTTCATGCATTTACCGATTTTTTGAGCTATAAGACCCTGAAATTGAAAAGCATTTCAAATGAACTCTGAAAAGGTTGAAAGTTGGCATGGCATCATCATTTCACCCACATAGCATGTGCTAAAAATTTGAGAGGGTTACGGCAAAAACTGGATGCACTTCGTGTACAAAACGGACAATCTGTGTCGAGGTATCAGGGTTTCATACGGAAACTCGTCTGTTACAAAGGGATTTCATTTCTTCACATGTAACTGCAGTAATATTGTAGGGCAAAGGCATCATCATAATAGTTGTGGAGAGAAAGTCTTCACTTTTTCTTCGCTTGTGTCCTTTGCTTATTGCGCTGTCACCATGGATAATCTTCATCGTTTATCAGGGTGGTTGGGTCAGCCTTGAGTTTGAAGGGAGGAATTTCATGAAACTTTTCATAATCTTCGGACATGTCTGTCTTGCCCTCCACTCCCACGATGTCTCTTTTTCCTGAAAGAACTGTGTGGCGCTTTGGCTCATCGTATGATGTGTTCGCTTCCTTATCTTTTCTTTTTCTCGGTTTGGTAGACATGTCCTTTAGATTGAAAACCTGCGCCACATCATTGGCTAGGACGAACGGTTCGTCTATGTACCCAAGATTGTTCAGATCCACTGTTGTCATTCCGTACTGTGGGTCTATCTGTACCCCGCCTCCTGACAGATTGACCCATTTGCACTTAAACAAAGGGACCTTAAAATCATTTCCGTAGTCAAGTTCCCATATGTCCACAATGTAACCATAATATGTGTCCTTTACCCTCTTGGTTGCTACATCAAAGAGGACACCGCTGTTTTGGTTGATGCTCTTTTGATCTTGGGCGATTGTGTAAAATGTATTCCCATTTATCTCGTATCCTTTGTAAGTCAATACAGTCGAAGATGGTCCCCTGGACAACGAGTACAAATCATCACAAACAGTGTTGTCACCTCTGAGACGTGTTTCCAACCAATTGCCGAAAGTCCTGATGTGTTCACATGTAATCCAGTCGTCACACTGCTCCGGGTGTTTGGACCGCAGACTGTTCTTGTGTTCATCGACATACGGGGTCACCAAGGTAGAGTTCTGTTAAACTTTGTAGTGTACTTGAGACCAAGAATGCCCGTCCCTGCATATTATTGAGTCCCCTCCAAGCATGCCTTTTCCAGTCAATCTCCCCTCATACCACGATTTAGGGAGACCAATCTTCTAAGGCCAGGAATGAAGTCAACACAAAACCCAATGACATCCTCTGTTTGATGGCCCATGGAGATGCTTCCTGATGTAGGGTGGAACCCTATACGGCCGATCTTTCACGAAAGGAGTGGATCCCAACTAAGAACACGAAGAACACGAGGGAAAACACAAGAGGATCTCTCAAACCAACAAGATATAGTCACACATATGCTAGATCCGAGTACACATAGAGATCACACGGTCCAAAACCAACAAGGGACGATACATAGGGTAACCGGTTCTTCTCCGCGAGGAGGTCTTGATGGGGGTCTTCTCCGTGAGGAGGTCTTGAATTCAACGTGGATCTTCTCCGTAGAGGGGCCGCAGTCTCTCTCAAGGAGTAGATCCGTATGGATGAGCAAAGCTCTATCTCACATATGAGTTAAACCAATGCTAACCCTAATTCGGAACTAGGGGACGAGTACTTATAGTCCAAGGGGTAAGTTGGGGGTTACACAGGTCATTGACCCTTTTACTGCGCGCAGGCAAAGCGGTAGTACCGGTCTTGGGGGCGGTTGTACCGTTGGGAGCTCAGGTGCTACTTCCTGGAGGTGTTCGCGGAAGGGATTAGCGGTAGTACCGGTGGTTGGGGCGGTTGTACCGGTATTTTGGCCGTTACCGGTATAAACCGGGGCTATATCGGCCTTGTACCGTTTGATTATAGAAGGTTGACCGGTAGTTGGGCGGTAGTTGGGCGGTTGTACCGGTCGACCGGTAGTTGGGCGGTAGTTGACCGGTAGTACCTCTATCTCTGCGCTGGGAAAATCCCTGTCCATGCTCTTGGTGTCCATCTTGCACCATTCCTTCTCCTTGTGGGTTCCTTGGTACCTAAGCACACAAAGTGTCCTTGTTTGAGGTAGTAGCCATGTCTCAAGTTGGTCAAAGGGGAGTTCAACAAGGAGAGAGTTAACCTTATGTCCAATGGCACATGCTCGAGCTCTCATCGTAGGTGCACTTGGGGCTTGGGGAGTAGTTGAAGTGTACATGGGGATGACCATAGGATGCTCCGTATCATCTCCCTCCCTTGGGAAGGATCCAACCTCGGATCATAATCCTCATCATCATGGAAACGGTTGTCGTGGACGGACTTGTAGTTGGACGAAGTGGAAAACATGGCGCAATCCAAGTACTCCAAGGTGTCTCCGGAGTTGTACACATGCAAAAAGAGCAAACACAAACGACACTTGGAAATACAATGGTTAGCGCACACAAGGTGTCCATCATGTAAGAACGAGTCCGTGCGGCAAGATTGTTCTTGGCAAAGCGCATGAAGCTTATCAAGATGATATAGAATGATATGCAAAGCTTTCATGGGAGCAAAAGCATTCATTGTGCACACAAATGTGTTGTGAATATGATCAATGCAACCGTGGTGCAAAATGATGTCGTAGTGAGACGGTTTATCAATAGCATGAATATGGCAATGGATGTTCAATATGAATAAGTTATCATGCACTTGATGGTAGGCAATATGATTATGATGTATAAATATGCCATCAAGAAAGATCACAACAAATTTTCTGAGGAAATGCACAAGCTCATATATCATGGATGACATATAAATGGAAGATGCGACAAGGCAATCATAATGTGAGTCAATCCATGCATAAGATGCAAATTTTTCATGTGTATGATATGTCTATCGAGCATGACATGTGTGAGCACAATCAACAAATATGGAGGTGATGGTGTACTAATGCTCGTTGTCGTGGCATGAGTGGAGATTTGAAGGTGCATCCAATAAGTCCGAGCGCTCCTCAATTTGAAGTTCCATAGAGTTAATCTCCAATGTCGCTCCTCCATTCACGAGATGTATCATGTAGACAACAAGAAGGAAACAACAATGAAAGAATGACCCATCCAATATGCATATTTGAGGATGCTCAAATGGAAGGAATTTACCTTTAGGAGTTTCTCAAGGATGTTGGAGTTGCGCATCATGTATGCCTTCACATGACCAAGTTGTCTCGTGATGGTACCGCCTTGTGAGTCCTTAAAAACGAAAGAACATGACAAACACTCAGAAAAACAAATGAGGTTAGCGGAAATGCAAAACCTAGCATTCGTGTGGTGAAATACCCAACAAGTGTATGCATCATGCTCATCATAAGAAAGGACAAGGGAGCATTTCATAGTATGCATCATGATGCGAGAACAACCAAATACAATAGGCTCAAGTAAACAAGCATGCATCACAAGTAAGATGTCCAAGTCTCCATGATCAATAAGCATAGCAAGTTGGCACTCAATACAAGAGGATATGAGAGATACCACTAATGGACACAAGAGAAAATGATCAAGACAAAACAAGTGAGAGGCATGAACATATATGTCATCAACCCAAGAAAGCGAGTAAGAATGGAACATGGGTGATGCAACCAAGCAAGTAATCATAGTGATCAAGTCAAGCAAGCTAGTAGTGCAAACATGCAACGTACTAGAAGGAATCATGTCAAGCATATCATGTGTGCAAATGGTAGTCATGAATAATGCAAAAGACATATCACAATCATGAAGGCAAGATATGAGGAAAATAGCATCAATGTATTGGCGAGAAGCCATATGTAAATAGCAATGGGACATCATGACTCTCCCAACACAACAAGCATCAATAGCATGAGATACAAGGAAAACATGGTAATAGCAACAAGGATCTCCACCAAGCATGCAAATACACATAGGAGTAGCATAATGGTGTATCATGTGTAAGTGCAAGCAAGGGTCACAATTGCATGGCAAAGGCATAGAAGCAAGCATAACATGCAAAGTGAACACGGTAAAGTGAGCATAATGTGACAAGTGGTATATAGCCCAAAGCCGTGTGAGAGTCACGTAAAAGAGATGCGCATAGTCGTTGCGCGAAGAGAACGGAGGTAAGGATAGTCCACGGGATCCCAAATCGTCGTTGCTCTCAATAGCTCGTTTCGTCAACTCTTGGGATTGAGAGGTTGATGAGTATACATGAGTACCTACGCAAAACAAAGGCAAAGGAAAAATTGTGTGTGCGTGGTAGATGTACACATCATCCATCATGATGCATACGTGAATGTGTTGGTTAGCACAAAATATCCAGTGCTCAAATAAATGAGATGCGTGATATAGAAACATGTCATCCATCATGAGAGGTTTGTTATTATGTATAGCATAATGGAGACTCAAATTGTGTAATGCATCATGAGAAATATGTAGAGCATTGTTATTCATGGAATGCATATGGTGCACGCAATTATGGGAATCATGCAAAGTATGGAATGCATCAAGATCTCCTAATATGTATGAGGAAACTATGGGGGTATCCTCATGATCATTAGTGGAATCATAACATGGAGAATATTGACAACATCCAAAACAAAGCATATTTGGAACAATGTGATCATGACATGGCATAGTAGATGAATTGCGCAAATCATGTAAAGGAAGCATAACAATATCATCACATGAAAAACAAAAGCCAATGACCATCATCTCGTCATCTATGCCATAAGTGCAAATGGGATTTATGTTAATGGGGCATGCATAGTTACTATGTTGAGATTGAAATGATGCAATATGGGAGATCTCACTCATAGCATATGACAAGTTCAATGGATTGTCAAACATGAAGTGACCAATAGAATTTCCACATGATATCCTATGGAGCATAGCATCACAACTAGGCAACTCAACATGCTCATCATCATATTCATCATAAATTGGTAAGTCATGACATGAGGGAGTCACGCTAGCATGAAGCATGGGAATAGGTGGATCAACATCATGCAAGAAATCATTGGTGAGATAGTCCACTAGTGGGACAAGAGAAGCACCATCACCTTTATTACCTTTGGAGCATCGCTCATGTGTTGTAGGTGAGGTGTCGAAGACCAAGTCGTGATTGTCTTCATCTTGATGGAATCATGTGGGTGGTGCATCGTCGTCCACCATGGCCATCGTCTTCTCCATTGGAGGTATGGACTCGTCGAGGATAGGCATGTCGTCATGTAGGAGACCTAGCACCAAATAAAACACACTCGGAGTAGAGGTTAAGTTGTTAGAAATCATAGTGGCCTCACGTGCCCTCTCAACTACCTCACTCACTAAGTGTTGTGGCTCACTCACTCCCGGTATGATGCTCTCACTCATATGGTTGGTGGAGTCACTCAAATGGCTCTCAACTTCACATAGGATGTGTGGCATGCTCTCAAGTGTGGGGCTAGTGGTGGTCACACGCATCCTCTCATAGGAAATGCACTCAATGTCACATATGGTGGAGTCACTCATATCACTCATGGTGGGGTGGCTCTCCTCACATGGCAATTGGGTCATGTCATGATATGTGGGTGTCGGAGAGGTGTAGGTGCAAACGTCTCCATGCTCAATCATGTCGCCATCGTAGCCGTGGATGAAGGCCGAAGATGGCACATCATCACTCTCCTCTAAGACCAAGGATAAGGTCTCATGTGCGGTCTCGTAGCTTGACTCGGAGTATGAGTCCAATATGGGCGCCATCTTCATGTTGTTGAAGAGGTTCGTGCTCGTCGCCGTTGTCGAAGGGGATGGCCCTAGCTCAATCGTCTTGTCACCGTCTTGTTGTTGGAGGCCCATATGATGTGGCACCTCGTAGCTCGTCTCCATGACCGAAGGGAATTTCCCATGCTCGGCCATTTTCCTTGAGGGGGCTTCCGAAAATGGAAGTGTCGCCCTCGCTTGTAGGTGGTCGCCTTGGACTTGATGAAGTCATTGTAGGCGTACTCGTGGGAACTAGGCGAAGATGCCGTACGTCCAAAGGCGAAGATGCCTTGATAGCACTTGGTAAAGATGTCGAAGTGGTTGGTGTAGCCGTAGCTCCGTCTTGGCGATATCATCACATGAAAAACAAAAGCCAATGACCATCATCTCGTCATCTATGCCATAAGTGCAAATGGGATTTATTTTAATGGGGCATGCATAGTTACTATGTTGAGATTGAAATGATGTAATATGGGAGATCTCACTCATAGCATATGACAAGTTCAATGGATTGTCAAACATGAAGTGACCAATAGAATTTTCACATGAAACCCTATGGAGCATAGCATCACAAAGGCAACTCAACATGCTCATCATCATATTCATCATAAATTGGTAAGTCATGACATGAAGAAGTCGCACTAGCATGAAGCATGGGAATAGGTGGATCAACATCATGCAAGCAATCATTGGTGAGATAGTCCACTAGTGGGACGAGAGAAGCACCATCACCTATGTTACCTTTCGAGCTTCGCTCATGTGTTGTAGGTGAGGTTGCAACTTGATGGTACCATGTGGGGGGTTCATCGTCGTCCACCATGGCCATCGTCTTCTCCATTGGAGGTATGGACTCGTCGAGGATAGGCATGTCATCATGTAGGAGACCTAGCACCAAATAAAACACACTCGGAGTAGAGGTTAAGTTGTTAGAAATCATAGTGGCCTCACGTGCCCTCTCAACTACCTCACTCACTAAGTGTTGTGGCTCACTCACTCCCTCTTGGATGCTCTCACTTGTATGGTTGGTGGAGTCACTCAAATGGCTCTCACCCTCACATAGGATGTATGGCATGCTCTCACGTGTGGGGCTAGTGGTGGTCATACTCATCCTCTAATAGGAAATGCACTCAATGTCACATATGGTGGAGTCACTCATGTGGTGGTGGCTCTCCTCACATGGGAATTGGGGCATCTCGTCATATGTGGGTGTCGAAGAGATGTTGGTGCAAGTGTCTCCATGCTCAACTCCTATCGCCACCTTGGTTGAAGGGATAGTCCCATGCTCAACCTCCTCATCCATAACGCCTCCAAAGATGAATGCCGTAGGATGTGGCAAAACATCACTCTCCTCAGAGACCGAAGATAAAGTCTCATGCACGCTCGCGTAGCTTGACTCGGAGTATGAGTCCAATATGGTCGCCGTCTTCGTGTTGTTGAAGAGGTTCGTGCTCGTCGCCGTGGTCGAAGGGGATGGCCCTTGCTCTACCTTCTTGTCGTTGTCTTGTTGTAGGAGCCCCATATGATGTGGCACCTCGTAGCTCGTCTTCATGACCGAAGGGAATTTCCCATGCTCGGCCATCTTCCTGGAGGGGCTTCCGAAGATGGAAGTGTCGCCCTCGCTCATAGGTGGTCGCCCTGTTGTTGAAGATGTCGATGTAGGCGAACTCGTGGGAAGTAGGTGAAGATGTCGTACGTCCAAAGGCGAAGATGCCTTGAGAACACTTGGCGAAGATGCCAAAGTGGTTGGTGTAGCCGTAGCTCTGTCTTGGTGGTGCTCGTCTCGCGGTCTTCTCTTTTGCTCATGAAGCTTGGACTTGGCGTGAAGTAGGGCTTGTTGGGACTTGTACGTTTGCGCTTGTGGAGCATCTTCATGATGATGGTGTCTTTGTCGCACTTGAGCTCGTATTAGATGTCATTTGTCGTCGTCGTGCACATGATGCTTGGAGGTGACTGGCCCTTCATGACAATGTCGATCATGAACGTGATGGTGGTCGCCATGGAGATGTGGACGTGGACGACTTGCGCTTGCATCGTTTTTGCGCTCCGAAGACTTGTGACTTGAACGTCGCCGCCTTGAGGATGATGAAGGAGAAGAACGGTTGATCAACAAGGTCCGAATCTCCTCCATCCGTGCATCTTCCTCCTCCTTTTGTGCGGAAAGCTTGTTGTCAATGTAGTCGCTTTTCCTTGCTTCGGAGTGATGAATGTCGATGGAAAGGTTCTCGATGCGCTCTCGCAAGGTAGAATGTGCTCCTTGCATTTGTTGTTGTACGCCGAAGATGGATGATTTGGTGATGTAGTTGTTCGCACCATCGTTGTTGTCGAAGACCGGAGATGAAATGCCTTGCCTATCCATCACAAGACTCGAGCAAATATGAGTGGGAGAAATAGAAGAACTATACCAAATGTACCTTGACCGATGTTGAAGATGGATCAATGATCACTCAATAATGTAACAAGGAAATAGCACAATTGGTACTGATCTTGTCAATTTCTCACACCTACACAAATAAGGCTTATGGTGGAGCTCGGCGAGGATAGTGGCACAAAAATTTGATGCAAAATGTTAGCAAGAGTCAATAATGTTGAAAGGGATTCACAAATTCGCAAATGTAACAAGTAGACCAATAGTAATGAATGGCACACGGAAACACACACACGGATAGATAAATGGGGTCGTGCAACCAAGGAATGAGCTCAAAATGTGGAATCCACGGAAAATGCTCTTGTTGCACAACTCTAGAGAGACGCTAGCACGATTACTCAATAGGCGGATACGACACTTGTGCACAACCTATAGGAGACAAAAATGCAACGACTTCTATCCCAATTATGCTATGTATATATGGTTCCCTGTGTTTCTCTCAAGATGATCCAAGATGATCGGATATGACAATCTTATGTGCAATGTGGTATGATGCTATGGCACTTGATTACAAGCTCTTTGTTCACTCTTTTTCTTTGCTTAAAAGCTTATTCCTTTCTTCTTCTCTTTTTTTGTATGGCCACTTTGCGAAATTCACAAACCAAGATAGCAATTGTGTATATGCGGGAACAAACTTGTGACACAAGGGATGATATGATGATACCAAGATGATATGGTATGTATGCAATGGAAGGTGTAGATCACTAATGTGCACAAGTAACGTTGCCGGCAATATTCAAAGGATAGTCTCGATAGGTAAGTGATGCAAAATGGGCTTGGGGTTATCAATGCAATGGCAAGGGGAATATACAATGGTGTTGTCGAGGTTACCGTCCTTTTGTACGATGATGAGTGGCGGTGATTTTGATGGAGAGACCAAGATGATGGAGACTCGTCCCTAAGTAGCCGAAACACCTTAGGAAACGGAAAAACCGCGAACTCAAAATCTCAAATGTCAAATGGCAAATGGTGGTAGCGGAAAGCGGTGGTGGTTTTGCGGAAGCTCAATGGGATTGTGGAAATGCAATGATGGGTTTTGAGTACGCAATGCGGAAGGGGAGGGTAAGGTGGTGGACTATACACGGTGATGGAGTTAGAAGCACGGTCCCTAAGTAGCCGAAACACCTTAGGAGACACAACTCACAACACAAACAAAATTGGGATAAGTTGGGTTGGCGGAAGTGTATGGTGGGTAAGCCTATGCAGAAGTTATGGTGGTGGTTTATGAAGAAGCAACCATCCATAAGTAGCCTAAACACCTTAGGAGACTCGAATCACAACTCAAACAACCACTAATGCTATGGGGAACAAAATGGGTTAGGTTGCGGAAGTCTATGGTGGTATAGTGGATGATATGGTGGAGGGCCTAGGCAAATATGCCAAAATCCCCAAAACATTGATGGAGTCAAGTGGTGTTGGAACCTATCTAGATGGATGGGGTATGTCAATAGCTACTCAACGAGCTAAAGAACGCGAAAATCGGACTCCGGATGTGAAAGCTATGGTCAAAACAGTCAAACTCGGAACGCTGAATCTGGGAGGGGCGGTAGTACCGCTTGGCAGGGCGGTAGTACCGTTGTGGTGCTTAGCGGTAGTACCGCTTGGGAGGGCGGAAGTACCGCTGGTGTCGGGATTGTTCGCAAAATCTGGATCGGGGCGATTTTGGGGCGGAAAAGGATGATTTCGGGGGCAAAATTGGATGGATTTCGTGGATGGAAAGTGGGGAAACTTGGGGAGATGCTAGATCCACTCGAAACCAAGAAAATCCATGGATCAAATCCAACAAAACTTCATCATACCAACAAATCACAAAAAAATTGGGGCTATTTTTGGTGGGGATTTTCGAAATTTAGGACAAAATCAAGCAAAAGAAGGCTATAAAACGAGGGGTAGGGGCTCCAAATTCGTGATCAACCTTACTCTGGTCCAAGATGATGGAGGGTGGAACCCTATACGGCCGATCTTTCATGAAAGGAGTGGATCCCAACTAAGAACACGAAGAACACGAGGGAAAACACAAGAGGATCTGTCAAACCAACAAGATATAGTCACACATATGCTAGATCCGAGTACACATAGAGATCACACGGTCCAAAACCAACAAGGGACGATACATAGGGTAACCGGTTCTTCTCCGTGAGGAGGTCTTGATGGGGGTCTTCTCCGTGAGGAGGTCTTGAATCTAACGTGGATCTTCTCCGTAGAGGGGCCGCGATCTCTCTCCAGGAGTAGATCCGTATGGATGAGCAAAGCTCTATCTCACATATGAGCTAAACCAATGCTAACCCTAATTCGGAGCTAGGGGACGAGTACTTATAGTCCAAGGGGTAAGTTGGGGGTTACATGGGTCATTGACCCTTTTACTGCGCAGGCAGAGCGGTAGTACCGGTCTTGGGGGCGGTTGTACCGCTGGGAGCTCAGGTGCTACTTCCTGGAGGTGTTCATGGAAGGGATTAGCGGTAGTACCGGTGGTTGGGGCGGTTGTACCGGTATTTTCACCGTTACCGGTATAAACCGGGGCGATACCGGCCTTGTACCGTTTGATTATGGAAGGTTGACCGGTAGTTGGGTGGTAGTTGGGCGGTTGTACCGGTCGACCGGTTGTTGGGCGGTAGTTGACCGGTAGTACCTCTATCTTTGCGCTGGGAAAATCCCTGTCCATGCTCTTGGTGTCCATCTTGCACCATTCCTTCTCCTTGTGGGTTCTTTGGAACCTAAGCACACAAAGTGTCCTTGTTTGAGGTAGTAGCCATGTCTCAAGTTGGTCAAAGGGGAGTTCAACAAGGAGAGAGTTAACCTTATGTCCAATGGAACATGCTCGAGCTCTCATCGTAGGTGCACTTAGGGGCTTGGGGAGTAGTTGAAGTGTACATGGGGATGACCATAGGATGCTCCACATCACTTCCTTCTGGCCTAGCGCGGTCACGGACCTATTTCTTTAGGACTCCCATGAACCTCTCAAAGGGGAACATATTGTGTAGAAATACGGGGCCCAGAATGACAATCTCGTCGACTAGATGAACTAGGACGTGCATCATGATATTGAAGAAGGATGGTGGGAACACCAGCTCGAAACTGACAAGACATTGCGCCACATCACTCCTTAGCCTTGGTATGTTTTCTGGATCGATCACCTTCTGAGAGATTGCATTGAGGAATGCACATAGCTTCACAATGGCTAATCGGACGTTTTCCAATAGAAGCCCGTTCAATGCAACCGGAAGCAGTTGCGTCATAATCACGTGGCAGTGATGAGACGTTAGGTTCTGGAACTTTTTCTCTGGCATATTTATTATTTCCTTCTCTTCTTTGGTAAGAGCGTAGCTGGCAGGACCTTCATACTACTTTGGAGGCATGTCGTCTTTTTCGTGCAAACATTGCAGGTCCTCCCGTGCCTCCGGTGTATCTTTTATCTTCCCATACACCCCCAAGAAGCCTAGCAGGTTCACGCAAAGGTTCTTCGTCACGTGCATCACGTCGATTGAAGAGCGGACCTCTAGGTCTTTCCAGTAGGGTAGGTCCCAAAGTATAGATTTCTTCTTCCACATGGGTGCGCGTCCCTCAGCGTCATTCCAACCAGATAGTCCGCCGGGACCCTTTCCAAAGATTACGTGTAAATCATTGACCATAGCAAGTACGTGATCACCGGTACGCATGGCGGGCTTCTTCCGGTGATCTTCCTCACCTTTGAAATGCTTGCCTTTCTTTCGGCATTGATGGTTGGTCGGAAGAAATCGACGATGGCCCAGGTACACATTCTTCCTGCATTTGTCCAGGTATATACTTTCGGTGTCAGCTAAACAGTGCGTGCATGCGTGGTATCCCTTGTTTGTCTGTCCTGAAAGGTTACTGAGAGCGGGCCAATCATTGATGGTTACAAACAACAACGCGTGCAGGTTAAATTGCTCCTGTTTGTGCTCATCCCACACATGTACACTGTTTTCGTTCCACAGCTGTAAAAGTTCTTCAACTAATGGCCTTAGGTACACAATGTCGTTGCCGGGTTGCTTAGGGCCTTGTATGAGAACTGGCATCATAATGAACTTCCGCTTCATGCACATCCAAGGAGGAAGGTTATACATACATAGAGTCACGGGCCAGGTGCTGTGATTGCTGCTCTCCTCCCCGAAAGGATTAATGCCATCCGCGCTTAAACCAAACCATACGTTCCTTGGGTCACCTGCAAACTCAGCCCGGTACTTTCTCTCGATTTTTTCCACTGCGACCCGTCAGCGGGTGCTCTCAACTTCCCGTCTTTCTTACGGTCCTCTCTGTGCCATCGCATCAACTTGGCATGCTCTTCGTTTCTGAACAGACATTTCAACCGTGGTATTATAGGAGCATACCACATCACCTTTGCAGGAACCCTCTTCCTGGGGGGTTCACCGTCAACATCACCAGGGTCATCTCGTCTGATCTTATACCGCAATGCACCGCATACCGGGCATGCGTTCAAATCCTCGTACGCACCATGGTAGAGGATGCAGTCATTAGGGCATGCATGTATCTTCTGCACCTCCAATCCTAGAGGGCATACGACCTTCTTTGCTGCGTACGTACTGTCGGGCAATTCGTTATCCTTTGGAAGCCTCTTCTTCAATATTTTCAGTAGCTTCTCAAATCCTTTGTCAGGCACAGCATTCTCTGCCTTCCAGTGCAGCAATTCCAGTACGGTACCGAGCTTTGTGTTGCCATCTTCGCAATTGGGGTACAACCCTTTTTTGTGATCCTCTAACATGTGATCGGACTTTAGCTTCTCCTTTTGACTTTCGCACTGTCTCCTTGCATCAACAATGACCCGGCGGAGATCATCATCGGGCACAATATCGTCTGGTTCCTCTTGATCTTCAGCAACTTCCCCCGTTGCAGCATCACCGTATTCTGGGGGCACATAGTTGTCATCGTCCTCTTCTTCTTTGTTGTCTTCCATCATAACCCCTATTTCTCCGTGCCTGGTCCAAACATTATAGTGTGGCATGACCCTTATAAAGCAGGTGGGTGTGAAGGATTTTCCGGTCAGAGTAAGACTTCGTATTCCCACATATAGGTCATGGACAGCACATAAAACCATTCTGCTTGTTTGCCTCAGCCACTTCGAGAAAATTATGCACGCCCTTAACGTACTCGAAGGTGTGTCTATCACCGTACATCCATTGCCAGTTCATCTACGTGCATTATATATAATTAAGTGTGTCAAAACCATTATAGAACATCATGGATAGATAAGTGACCAAATTAATAGAAGTTCATCATCACATTAAAACCAAAGTACATACATAGTTCTCATTGAACAACATATAGCTCTCCAGAGCATCTAATTAAACCATACATTGAAACTATGTAAAACATTTCAATGCAACAACAAATGCGATCATAATCGCAACCAAGGTAACAATTGACCCAACGGCATAATGATACCAAGCCTCGGTATGAATGGCATATTTTCTAATCTTTCTAATCTTCAAACGCATTGCGTCAATCTTGATCTTGTGATCATCGACGACACCCGCAACATGCAACTCCAATATCATCTTCTCCTCCTCAATTTTTTTTTAATTTTTCCTTCAAGTAATTGTTTTCTTCTTCAACTAAATTTAACCACTCGACAATAGGGTCGGTTGGAATTTCCGGATCACATACCTCCTAGATAAATAAAATCTATGTCATGTTGGTCGTCATAATTGTCATAAACAATAAATGAACCAAATAGTTATAAAAGATACTATATACCACATCCGAATCATAGACAGGACGAGGGCCGACGGGGGCGGATACCAATACCATCGCACTATAATAACAAGAAATAATAAAAGTAAGAAAATTAGACAAGTATCTATCTAATCATACAAGTAAGAATTTTTTCTTTTAGAAAGAAGATAAGAACAAGAGGCTCACCACGGTGCTGCCGGCGACGAGATCGGCGCGGGCGATCGACGGCGGTGAAGATGGGGACGGGACATGACGGACCGCTAAACCTAGACAAATATCGAGGAAAATGGAGCTGGCAGGTCGAGCTTTGAGAGGAGAAAGCTTAACTAGTGTGGCTCGGGCATTTCATCGAACACCTCATGTGCATAGGAGGTGAGCTAGAGCACCACAAAGCTCTCCCCTCGTCGGCCAGAAAAACATAGCAGTGTGGAGTGCTCTGCACGCAGGCGAGGGGATATATATAGGCACCTCATTGGTCCCAGTTCGTGGCTAGAACCGGGACTAAAGGCCCCCCTTCTGTCCCGGTTCTTGCCACGAACCGGGACCAATGGATGTGGGCCAGGAGGCCAGCCCATTGGTCCCGGTTCGTGCCTGGAACCGGGACAAATGGGTCCAGACGAACCGGGACAAATGCCCCATGAGGCCCGGCCGGCCTCCTGGGCGCACGAACCGGGACGTATGCCCCCCATGGGTCCCGGTTCATGACTGAACCGGGACTAATGGGCTGGCTAGGCCCGAGCCAAAGCCCTGTTTTCTACTAGTGATGTATCTAATACTAAAACGCGACTTGATACATCCGTATTTAGACAAATCTAAGACAAGAATTTTGGGACGGAGGGAGTACTATTTTGTAGTACCTTGGGTATATACAATAGTAATAGTACAGCTGAATATGTAGCAGTACTTGCATTCTTGCATAGTAAGTTAAGCGTGCTATACTATATGTCAAACACTCATGCCAATGATATTTTGATATGCTGCTGCAGCATATGGTGGTACACTAAGACCCTTCACTGTTATCATGTGCGGAATCTTTAGTTTCCCTCTCCCCATTTGTTTGTTCATTCCGAAAAACATCTACAGAAGTTTTATACTGCAGCATATCACTAATTTGCCAAGATTCCAAAGTCTTGTTATTAGTACTAATCACTTTTGATCTTAAACTTCGACTGACGGATAATTATGACTCTTCGAATAAGTCTATAATCTTCATGATTTAAAATGCAAGCAATATTATGTTTCACAGCAGTGAATAGTACTAGTGGTGTCCTAAATTAATTTCTGACTGACCTGATGTCAGCTGCATATAGCATAGACTTTGATTGAAATAAAGCACTCATGCTTTGCTGGCTATATTTACATGCAGTGCTTGAAGTTTAAGAGACACCGGGCCCAGGACGCAAATTGGACGCAAAGAAGATGGAAAAGCTTGACAACATCTTTTTCGCTTTCATTACTCATGGACCTCAAGATATTTTAGATCGTTTCTTGAGGGTTACGGTCATTTGTACCAGACCACAAATCATTTCACTAATTTTCACTAATTTGGACAACCGATCTTTGTTTATGTGTATAGTGAGAATCCTTGATAAGACCAGCCTGATCTCATGGCAATCTTTACCATACTTTGTTAATACTGACTCTTCTAAACTATATTGATAGAGCTTTGAATGTTTATACCACATACGGTTACCAATTTACATTACAATTTGTCCTAAAAAGATATTAAATCACCACTACCTTGCGTACATGTTTCGGTACAAACTGTCTTTTACAAACTTTTTGGATTGACAGCCATACTATGCACACTCTCTAGATCTACTGAAAATTTGAATATCTTGTTATCATTTGGATGTCAGTGGTAAAAGAAGGGCTTTCCCTATGTTGTTTCTGGTGGAATATTGTAACCGTTAGGTGCATAGGTATGCTACCACTGCTATACTCAGTACCAGTTCTTATTTACCAAAACAATTAAAATTTGTGGTTCTAATCTGATTCATTGTATTACAGTATCTTTTGCATATTAGCCTCTCCTTGCTGACATCTGGTGAAAGCTGTGGTCGAGGAGAAGAATGAAAATCTTATAGTTTTGGGTGTGACTGTTGCCCCTTTTATGTTACTCTGTTCCCCTCAAGGAAATGAACATATTCTCTCTCAAAAAAAGAAAGGAAATGAATAGATCTCACATATTTTATCTGTCTCTATCGTTTATGAGGAAACAACTGGACTATGGTTAATGATCTGTGGTATTTAGAACAAAAAATAGGTGGAATTCTCATGGAGTGGCCGTAGTTTTCTTTCCAAGTGATAATATACCTTATTAACAATTATGCCTCTGTCACCCGAATAAGACAACAAATTATTTATGCCCATGTATATATTTTCAAAGATAAATTTCTGCTATCATGTAACCTTCAGAAATTCTTGTATTGGACTGTGTTGTAATCATGATATGACCTGAAAGCTTTAGGGCTCCCAGCCGCCCCAGTCGAGCCACCAACCTCATACTTTAATCAACGCAAATCGATGAGCGGACAAATCTTCTTCCCTACTCAACATGTATTGCATTAGGTTAAAACTTATTCTTCCATTCTGTTTTTTCTTCTTGGTCTGATTGGGAGAGCACCGTGTATAGGATATATTTGGACAAAGAACTGCGAGGGGGTTGTTCGGCGCATCGTGCAACCACGGTAATGAGTAGTGAATTGTGAATCCTTAACCATGTTTGGAAAGGAAATTTTGCAAATCCAGTGAAGTCTCTCTTATCATGTACTATCTTAACTACAATGTATCACCTGTGATGACGAATATTTGGACTTGCTCTTTTGTTGAATCTACCGGCTATGTTTGTATGAACTTAAGTGTGCTTTAACCAGCTTGACATATTGCATATATTTGGAAAGGTAAGTCTTTCGTATTTTTTCATATAAAAAAGGTTACAATTAATATTCTATGTGCTTGTCCAGATCTAAACTTACTAACAAATGCAATTTTTTTCAAAGTGCTGATGGTTTTAAATGAGACTCATTGTAGACAACAATTCACCATGTTTACTATTAAAGGGGATTAACCATGGATATTTTTTCATTGCGCACATGGATTTAGCGTGCCTCTGCGCCATTTGGCGCAACGGGTCCACTAGTATGTATAAGTCATGAAGAAAGCAATAGCAACAAAAATTAACGATCATTATGCTAAGCTAACGGATGGGTCTTGTCCATCACATCATTCTCCTAATGATGTGATCCCGTTCATCAAATAACAACACATGCTATGGTTCGGAAACTTAACCATCTTTGATTAATGAGCTAGTCAAGTAGAGGCATACTAGGGACACTTCGTTTTGTCTATGTATTCACACATGTATCAAGTTTCCGATTAAAACAATTCTAGCATGAATAATAAACATTTATCATGACATAAGGAAATATAAATAACAACTTTATTATTGCCTCTAGGGCATATTTCCTTCAGTATTAAGTTCATGAAGAATAGAGTAACGCATTAAGTAAGATGACATGATGTAGAGGAATAAACTCAAGCAATGTGATGTAAACCCCATCTTTTTATCCTCGATGGTGACAATACAATACGTGTCTTGCTGCCCCGACTGTCACTAGGAAAGGACACCGCAAGACTGAACCCAAAGCTAAGCACTTCTCCCATTGCAAGAAAAACCAACCTAGTTGGCCAAACCAAACCGATAGTTCGAAGAGAATTACAAAGATATCAAATCATGCAACAAAAGAATTCAGAGAAGATTCAAATAATATTCATAGATAAGCTGATCATAAATCCACAATTCATCGGATCTCGACAAACACACCGTAAAAGAAGATTACATCGGATAGATCTCCAAGACCATCGAGGAGAACATGGTATTGAGAATCAAAGAGAGAGAGAAGAAGCCATCCAGCTACTAGCTATGGACCCGTAGGTCTGTGGTAAACTACTCACGCTTTGTCAGAAGGGCAATAGAGTTGATGTAGAAGCCCTCTGTGATCGAATCCCCCTCCGGCAGGATGCCCGAAAAGGCCCCTAGATGGGATCTCATGGGAACAGAAGGTTGCGGTGGTGGAAAAGTGTTTTCGTGGATACTTCTGGTGGTTTGGGAATATATGTGAATATATAGGACGAAGAATTAGGTCAGGGGGTGTTGGAGTGGGCCACAAGGCAGGCCCCCCCTAGGGCGCGCCCCTATGGCTTGTCGTCTACTCCAAGGTGTTCTGACTTGGAGTCCAAGTCCAACAGGTATCTTCTGGTCCAAGAAAAATCATCGCGAAGGTTTCATTCCATTTGTACTCCGTTTGGTATTCTTTTTCTGCGAAACTCAAAAACAAGGAAAAACAGAAACTTGCACTAGGCTCTAGGTTAATAGGTTAGTCACAAAAATAATATAAACTAGCATATTAATGCATATAAAACATCCAAAACAGATAATATAATAGCATGGAACAATCAAAAATTATAGATACGTTGGCGACGTATCACGTACGTAGCGTTGTCGTGAACGGTACGTACATACTGGTCGATCGGTCTCTCTGCAACGATGAACCGGGGCCGAGCAAGCAACGACGCATGTAGTAGTAGACGATGTCGAGTTGGCGGCGGAGGAAGACTCGGCGTGCCCCCGACGTAGCAGTTCAAGCAGTTCCTTCTAAATTGTTTACACGTTCGTACAACCAGATGCCAAAAAATACGGCCACGTACATACTTACGGGCGGGGTCTCGAACGCCTACTCGTGCATACATACGGCCAGGGCTCGTGTACATAGAGAGGCAACAGACGGCAGCAATGGCGTTGTGTTCATCGGGAGCCAACCGGCTTGGACGGAACAACTGAAACGAGGTCTGGCGTACCGCAGAAAGGAAACATGCCTTCTGTTCAACCGCGTACGGTGGAAACGGGGTCCTGTTCATCGGGAAGGGTCTGGTGTACTGCAAAACAGAGGAAATGAACTTGTGTTGGAGTGCCCACGGTCGAAATGGGGTCCTGTTCATCGGGAGGGGTGTGTTGAACCGCAAAACGGAGGAAACGGACTTGTGTTGGAGCGCCTACGGTTAAAACGGGGTCCTGTTCATCCACCGTCTACTACCTCGCTCCAGCCTCCACGGGTCACTGTTCATCCACCATCGACCTCCTCCAGCCTCCACGGGCTACTGTTCATCCACGACTACTGTTCATCCAGCCTCCACCGGCTGCTATTCATAGAGCCTCCACGGGGTCCTATTCATCCACCCCCAACCGACTGGGGTGCGGTGACCCCTCGGGGTCCTATTCATCTAGCGGCAACAGCCTACTACCACGGGGTCCTGTTCATCCAACCCCCACCGAGAACTGTTCATCCAAAGCCAACCAACCGGCTCGACTCACCATGTCTCAACTCGTTCTACGTACCGCGCGCACGGTAGCAACGGTCACTGTTCATCGAGAGGCAACCCAACACCGGCTAGCTACGTCTCGCACGGGGGCTTGATCGGCTTCAGTAAGCAGGAACAATGATCGATCGCTCGGGTTCAGTTAGTAGCGACAGCGAAGGAATCGCTCGGGTTCAGTCAGCAGCAAATGAATCGCCCAGGTTCAGTTAGCAGCCAAGGGATCGATCGCTCGGTTTTAGTTAGCCAACGCCTCACACATACGGGCGTACACGAGAGAAATGCGGAAACCTCCAAGCATCGCTCGGCCCCAACCACCCATCGTAACCGGGAACTCCCCGATATTTTCCTCGCCCTCACTTCTACCACGACTTTTTCTGTCATGGACGGCCCAAAGAATGTCATGCAGCTGCGTCTCTGGCCCGCCTAGGACGAAAAGCCCATTTTCTGTCATGATTTTTTGTCATAGAAGTAGGAGCCCACCACACCTATGATGATACCGGGTTTTGTCATAATTATCGTCAAAGAAGTGTCATCAGCATGATAGAATTTTTTCGTTCGGCCCAAAATGTCATAGATGTGCCTTTTTTTTGTAGTGCAAGAGGGCAATGGAGATGAACGATCTTCTAGGGGGGCATGCGTATTGACGAAGTTTAGTGTGGGGCTAGAGATTTTTAATGAAGTATCTTCCCTCACAAACCACGAAAGTTAATCTAGCAATAAGAATTATCGCCTTGATTGTGCACGTAGGTAGTTAGTGTTACCAGAAACCCTGATAGAGGCAAAGGTGTCCTGTCTTTCGATGAGATGATGGATATCGCTTTGGTGGAAGTCGACTTTGACGATCCGACTACGAACGTGCGATGACGTCGCGCCTTAGCAATCGCTAAACCAACTCCGAGAGGTTATTGACCACGCCGGAGCACGATTGTGACGCCCGGATAATTAGGCTACAGTAATCCCACGTTAATGATGCCACGTCACCACGGTTACTGTTGTTAATCTCGTGTTAGTTCAAAATCGATTCGAAATTCAAACTTAAAATAAAGTCAAACGGTAAAGATTTTCAAATATTAAAACTAAAATGTTGGGGTGTTGCCAAATAATGCATAGGTAATTATTGTGGAGAAACCACACTTTTATAAAATGTTTAAAGGCTCTAAAGTAATTAAAACGGGCAGCTATGACAATTAATTAAATGCCTTTTAAAATAATAATAATGCAAACTATTTTAATTAGGTGTCAAACTTTTTGGGGCAGTAGAATAAATTATAACATTAATTTAGGAGTTGTATTTATATTTTATAAAACAGAAATTAAAAGAATAAAATAGAAAATAAAATAGATAAAGAAAATAGAAAACAGAAAACAAAGCGAAAAAAGCAAACCCTCCCCCCCACTGGGCTTAGGCCCAGCAGGCGACCGGCCCACCTGGCCCAACCAACTGGCCGGCCCACTCCCTCCCCTTATCCCCCGTAACCCTAGATCCCACCCGCAGCCACCACCACTCCCCCACTCGCGCCTCCACTCTCCCCCTCCCTCTCCCCCGATCCAATCGGGATCGGGCTCAGATGCTGCCCCGCCGCCGCTCCCCCAGAGGCCGCCGCCGGCGCCGAGCACCGCCACCCCCGACCTCCTCCGCGCCTCTCCTCTCCCTCGCGCGATGCCCGCCTGGAGCCGCGGCCTCGCCTCGTCGTCGACCCGACTCCGTCGCCGGCGCTCCCCGTCCCCGTCGCTCGTCTCCGACCTCCTCCCCACCGGACCACGTCGAGCCTCGCCACCCCGCTCCTCTTCAAACGCCGGTGAGGGCATCGCCCTCCCCCTTCCCTGCCTCCGCTCCGCAGCCCGCTTGCCCGTCGTTGCCTCGCTACGCGTCGTCGCCTGACCCGTGCCGCATCCGTCCCGTCGCGCCGCGCCCCCTGTCGCCGGCCCCGCACGCTGACCGCCTCGCCGCGCCACCGCGACCGCTCGCCGCCCCTGCTCCCCTCTGCTGATCTGCTCCGCCGCGCCGCCTCACTCCCACCGGCCGCAAGCTGCCGGAGCCCTCACACCGCATGGCCCCTCCTACCTCCCCCCACGGCGCTCACCTCCGCCCCGTCTCTGCCTTGCGGTCGAGCACGCCCCGCCCCGTACCCCGTGCGCTCCAGGTCCGGCCGTGCTCGCACACCCCCTGCTCGCCGGCCGCGTCGGCCAGCCCTGCGTGCAGCCGCTGCTGTCGTACGCTGCTCCGCCGCTGGCCCCACGCGGCCCCGCTGCTCCACGCGCCCGGCGCCGCTCCCACCGTCGCCGGCCACCGAGACCCCGGGCGCACTCGCCCTCGCGCCCTTGGCCTCGAGTGCGAGCACCCGTTCGCCCATCGCCCGCTTTCCCCGCGCCCGTTCGGGCGGCGCCCATTGCCCGATCCGCTGTGGCCCTTTGGCCCAATGACATATGGGGCCCAATGCCCAGAGAACGTTTAAAAAAAGTGATTTAAAAGAAAATAATTAATAAAAATAAATAAATAAATAAATAATAAAAATAATTAATGAAAATAAATAAATAAATAATAAAAATAAATAAATAAATAGTAAAAATAATTAATAAAAATATATAAATAAATAATTAAGATAATTAATTAACTTAATTATTAATTACCTAATAACTAATTAACCTAATTAACTACTGTTAATTAGCTAACAGCCCCTGACAGGTGGGACCCACCTGTCAGGTTGACCAGGTCAACGGTCAACATTGACTGCTGATGTCATGCTGCTGCATTAATTAAACTTTGAATTAAATTAATTAAATAAATTCTAAAATGATTTAAAACTTTAGGAAATCATATAAAATAAACCGTAGCTCAGATGGAAATACTTTCTACATGAAAGTTGCTCAGAACGACGAGACGAATCCAATACGCAGTCTGTTCGTCTACCACACATCCCTAGCATGGCAAACCCGCAACTTTCCCCCTCCGGTTCATTTGTTCGAAAACGCAAAACACCGGGGATACTTTCCGGATGTCCCCCCCCCCTCACCGGTATCACCTCATACCGCGTTAGAACACGTCTAGCTCTGCCTGTTGTCCTGTTATGCACTTGCTTGCTATGTATTTACTGTTTCTCCCCCTCTTCTCTTCGGTAGACCCCATGACGATGCTGATGCCCCTGTGGTCGACTACGTCACTGACGACCCCTCCTTCTTGTCTGAGCAACCAGGCAAGCCCCCCCCCCCTTGATCACTAGATATTACCTATTCTTCTCTATACTGCTTGCATTAGAGTAGTGTAGCATGTTACTGCTTTCGGTTAATCCTATTCTGATGCATAGCCTGTCATTGTTGCTACAGTTGTTACCCTTACATGCAATCCTAAATGCTTAGTATAGGATGCTAGTATTCCATCAGTGGCCCTACACTCTTGTCCGTCTGCCATGCTATACTACTGGGCCGTGATCACTTCGGGAGGTGATCACGGGTATATACTATATACTTTATATACATGACACATGTGGTGACTAAAGTCGGGTCGGCTCGTTGAGTACCCGCAAGTGATTCTGATGAGGGGGCTGAAAGGATAGGTGGCTCCATCCCGGTAGAGGTGGGCCTGGGTTCTTGACGGCCCCCGACTGTTACTTTATGGCGGAGCGATAGGGCAGGTTGAGACCACCTAGGAGAGAGGTGGGCCTGGCCCTGGTTGGCGTTCGCGGATACATAACACACTTAACGAGTTCTTGGTATTTGATCTGAGTCTGGCCATTTGGTCTATACGCACTAACCATCTACGCGGGAGTAGTTATGGGTATCCCGGCGTCGTGGTATCAGCCGAAGTTCTTCTTGACATCAGCGACGGAGCGGCGCGCGCCGGATTGGACTGGAACGCCTGCTAGGCTAGGTCTGCTTCCGGCCGCCCTCGCAACATGCAGGTGTGCAATGGGCGATGGGCCCAGACCCCTGCGCGCATAGGATTTAGACCGGCGTGTTGACCTCTCTGTTGAGCCTAGGTGGGGCTGCGACGTGTTGATCTTCCGCGGCCGGGCATGACCCAGGAAAGTGTGTCCGGCCAAATGGGATCGAGCGTGTTGGGTTATGTGGTGCACCCCTGCAGGGAAGTTTATCGTTTCGAATAGCCGTGTCCCTCGGTAAAAGGACGACCCGGAGTTGTACCTTGACCTTATGACAACTAGAACCGGATACTGAATAAAACACACCCTTCCAAGTGCCAGATACAACCCGGTGATCGCTCTCTAACAGGGCGACGAGGAGGGGATCGCCGGGTAGGATTATGCTATGCGATGCTACTTGGAGGACTTCAATCTACTCTCTTCTACTTGCTGCAAGATGGAGATGGCCAGAAGCGTAGTCTTCGACAGGATTAGCTATCCCCCTCTTATTCTGGCATTCTGCAGTTCAGTCCACCGATATGGCCCTTTACACATATACACATGCATACGTAGTGTAGCTCCTTGCTTGCGAGTACTTTGGATGAGTACTCACGGTTGCTTTTCTCCCTCTTTTCCCCTTTCTATACTTGATTGTCGCAACCAGATGCTGGAGTCCAAGAGCTAGAGATCCCGAGGATGATTCTACGTGGAGTTCGGCTTCGAGGAGTAGTTAGGAGGTCCCAGGCAGGAGGCCTTGCCTTTTCGATCGTTGCTACTTTTGTGCTAGCCTTCTTAAGGCAAACTTGTTTAACTTATGTCTGTACTCAGATATTGTTGCTTCCGCTGACTCGTCTATGATCGAGCACTTGTATTCGAGCCCTCGAGGCCCTGGCTTGTATTATAATGCTTGTATGACTTATTTATGTTTTAGAGTTGTGTTGTGATATCTTTCCGTGAGTCCCTGATCTTGATCGTACACATTTGCGTGCATGATTAGTGTACGGTCAAATCGGGGGCGTCACAAGTTGTTGATCAACCTGACCACGAGGGTCTGTTTCCTGCGAGCAAACGAAGAACAAGCAAGAAACTAAGATTGCAATCTGGATATTGCGAATATAAGATGAAAGCTTTATTGATCAATTGGGGTTCTGTGACGCCTTTGTCTGGTCGTTGAACACAAACGAAGTACGCGAAGTTGCAGCTATGGCGAACTTTTAATCTAAACAAAACCCAAAGTCTAAACGACGCCCTAAGGGCTGTATATATGGAGGAAGAGGGGGGAATTTCGTGGCCCTTGGGGAAGGGGTCCAAAACCAACCCTATCTCTTGTTTCCCCACACATACGGACTCTAAAAATAGCCTATACTCAAGTATTTCGAAATTACATGGGCCTGGCCCAATAATAAGGTGACGCAGCACCTAGAATAGCCTCTGGACGAAAGTTATGAAGTAGCATCTTGCATATTTCGTCCAAGGCTTCATGCACACATTATGGTGGCTTCAATGTCCTGAAATCATCACATGTAACTCCGTTCTTGTCCCCCATGCGCATGCCATCATCTCCATGCTTGTTCTTGCTCCAATGTTCATCCTTCTCAAAGCTAGGCCCTTCATTTGTAAGCAAAACAAATGTATCCAATTTAGGCAGCATCATATTCTCATGAACATTAGAATCATTACCAAGAAACGAAAGTACCTGGTAATTTAATTGGCGTGCGCGAGCTCTAGTAATTGGTCCAGTATGTATAGCAGGAGGGGCTGTGGGTGTAACAATGGTATTGATGTCCTCATCATCCTCCCCTTCTTGAAATGAAGTCGTCCTCGACGGAAGCTCATCTCCCTCACCCAAATATGGCTTCAAATCTGCAATGTTAAAAGTGGGACTAACCCCAAAATCTGCAGGCAACTCAAGTTTATATGCATTATCATTTATTTTCTCTAACACCTTAAAAGGACCATCAGCACGTGGCATTAGCTTTGATTTGCGCAAATCAGGAAATCTATCCTTACGCAAATGTAACCAAACAAGATCTCCAGGTGCAAACACAACATGTTTTCTACCCTTATCTCCAGCAAGTTTATATTTAGCATTCATACGCTCAATGTTTTCCTTAGTTAACTCATGCATTTTTAAGATCAATTCAGCACGTTGTTTAGCATCAAAATTAACCTTCTCCGAAGATGGAAGAGGCAACAAATCAATAGGTGCACGAGGTAGGAAACCATACACAATTTCAAAAGGGCACATCTTAGTAGTAGAATGCAATGAACGATTATAAGCAAACTCAATATGAGGCAAGCATTCTTCCCACATTTTCTTATTATTCTTCAAAACAGCCCTAAGCATAGTAGACAATGTTCTATTGACTACTTCAGTTTGTCCATCAGTTTGGGGGTGACAAGTAGTACTAAAAAGCAGTTTAGTCCCCAACTTAGCCCATAAACATCTCCAAAAGTGGCTAAGAAATTTAGTATCACTATATGAAACAATAGTATTTGGCACACCATGCAAACGAATAATTTCACGGAAGAACAAATCAGCAACATTAACAGCATCATCGCTTTTATGACATGGTATAAAGTGTGCCATTTTTTAGAATCTATCCACGACAACAAATATGCTATCCCTCCCCTTCTTTGTTCGAGGTAAACCTAAAACAAAGTCCATAGATATATCCTCCCAAGGAACACTAGGTACAGGCAAAGGCATATATAAACCATGAGGATTGAGTCGTGACTTAGCTTTTTGACATGTAGTGCAGCGAGCAACAAAACGCTCAACATCCCGTCTCATCTTTGGCCAAAAGAAATGTGTAGCAAGTACGTCCTCCGTCTTCTTCACGCCAAAGTGTCCCATTAATCCTCCTCCATGCGCTTCTTGCAACAACAAAAGACGAAGAGAGCTAGCTGGAATGCATAGCTTGTTAGCACGGAACACAAATCCATCATTAACGACAAACTTGTTCCAGGTTCTTCCTTCTTTACAATTCTGCAAAACATCTTTAAAATCAGCATCATGCACATATTGATCTTTGATAGTCTCCAAACCAAATATTTTGAAGTCAAGTTGTGAAAGCATAGTATAGCGACGAGACAATGCATCAGCAATAATATTTTCTTTACCCTTCTTGTGTTTAATGACATAAGGGAAAGTTTCAATGAATTCAACCCATTTAGCATGTCTACGATTCAGTTTAGCTTGACTTTTAATATGTTTCAAAGATTCATGATCAGAATGTATAACAAATTCTTAGGGCCATAAATAATGTTGCCATGTTTCTATAGTCCGAACAAGAGCATATAGTTCTTTATCATAAGTAGAATAATTCAGACTAGGCCCACTCAATTTTTCAGAAAAGTATGCAACAGGTTTACCATCTTGTAATAACACACCTCCTAATCCAATTCCACTAGCATCACATTCAAGCTCAAAAGTCTTATTAAAATCAGGAAGTTGGAGTAAAGGAGCATGTGTCAACTTATCTTTCAATACCGTGAAGGCTTCTTCCTGTGCGGTACCCCAAACAAAAGGCACATCCTTCTTTGTAAGCTCGTTGAGAGGTGCAGCAATGGTGCTAAAATCTCTCACAAAACGCCTATAGAAACCAGCGAGTCTAAGAAAACTCCGCACTTGTGTGACCGTTTTGGGCTGCGGCCAACTCTCAATAGCTTCAATCTTGGCTTTATCAATTTCAATTCCCTGTGGAGTAACAACATAGCCAAGAAAAGATACTCGGTCGGTGCAAAAGGTGCACTTCCCAAGGTTACCAAACAAACGTGCATCACGTAGAGCAATAAAAACAGCACGTAAATTTTCCAAATGTTCTTCCAAAGATTTGCTATAAATCAGTATATCATCAAAATAGACTACCACAAATCGTCCAATGAAAGCACGTAAAACTTCGTTCATTAGTCTCATGAAAGTACTAGGTGCATTAGTTAACCCAAAAGGCATGACTAACCACTCATATAAACCAAACTTAGTTTTAAATGCAGTTTTCCATTCATCTCCCAATTTCATACGAATTTGATGGTATCCACTACACAAATCAACTTTGGAGAATATTGTAGAGCCACTCAATTCATCAAGCATATCATCTAACCTAGGAATAGGATGACGATAACGAATAGTAATATTATTAATGCCTCTACAATCAACACACATACGCGATGTACCATCCTTTTTAGGCACTAGTATAATAGGAACAGCACAAGGACTAAGAGATTCGCGTATATAACCTTTGTCGAGCAGCTCCTGTACTTGACGCAAATCTCCTTCGTCTCCTCTGGATTGGTACGGTATGGTGCACGGTTGGGTAGCGATGCACCGGGAATTAAATCAATTTGATGCTCAATCCCTCGAATAGGTGGTAATCCCGGTGGCACGTCTTGTGGGAAGACGTCAGTGAACTCCTGTAAAATGTTAGTGACAGGAGGGGGCAAAGAGGAAGGCACGTCCTCGAATGAAAATAATGCCTCTTTGCACACAAAAGCATAGCAAACAGATTTGTTGAAATCTAGCTCATCAATATCAGATTTTGTGGGAACTAAACATGCACTTTTCAATTTAATTTCAGAAACAACACTAGATGGTTTATTATTAGGTTTCATTTCTTGCTCAAATTCTTTTGCCACAATCTGATTTTCACTCTTATTTTTCTCCTGTTTTGCTTTATTAGCTCTATTAATGTCATCTTTCAAAATGGAATCAGGAGTCATTGGAAGCAAAGTAATATTTTTATCCTTATGAACAAGAGTATACTGATTGTTTCTACCATGGTGTACAGAATTTTTATCAAATTGCCATGGTCTACCAAGTAATAAGGAACATGCTTGCATGGGTACCACATCACAATCAACATAATCAACTATGTAGAGATACTAAAATGCACACGAACAGTACGTGTTACCTTAACCTTGTCGCTGTTGTTGAACCATTGGATGTAGTAAGGATGTGGATGTGGTCTTGTGGTGAGAGATAGTTTCTCCACCATCTCCATGCTAGCCAAGTTGTTACAGCTCCCTCCATCTATGATGACGCGAACAGAACGTTCCTTCACAACTCCCTTTGTATGGAACAAATTATGCCTCTGATTTTGCTCTGCTTGTGTGACCTGCACACTCAAAACACGTTGAGCAACTAAACATTCATACCTGTCAGCGTCTTCAGGAGCCATGTATTGCGTCTCATTTTCAGAATCATCTCCACCATGTTCTTCACGTGTAATAAGAGCCAACGTCTCCTCATCATAGTCACTAGCGGACTCATACCCACCATCCTCAGTAGCAATCATCACACGCTGAGATTTGCATTCTCTCGCATAATGTATACAACGACGACAAATAATATCACTTGTGTGCCATGTTGACGCCATGGAAGAAGAAGAGGTCTGCATAGGCCCGGCAGGTGTGCTCTTGGCAGAGAGTGGTGGTTGTGCCTGCTTTCTTGTATCACGGCTGGAGGTGGCACCTGATGGAGGTGATGGTGAAGTGGAAGTAGAGGATGCACGTGGTGTCCATGATGAAGGTCGACCTGCAGAAAATTTAGTTCGCGCCAATGGCTGTCGATCCTGCACTTCACGTTCAGCTTTACAAGCAAGATGGAATAAACGAGTGATATTATTATAATCCTTATACTCTAGAATGGTCTGAATCTCTTTATTTAATCCACCCATAAAACGTGCAAGCATAGCTTCATTCTCCTCAACAATACCACATCTAATCATGCCAGTTTGTAATTCCTGATAATATTCTTCTACAGAATTTTTCCCTTGTCTTAAGCGCTGCAATTTTTGAAGTAATTCACGTTGATAATATGGTGGAACCCAACGAGTACGCATAGCAGTTTTCAAAGCAGCCCAAGTAGCTGGAACAGGATATAATCTACAATGTTCAGACCACCAAACACATGCAAAGCTAGTGAAAGCACAAACAGCAGCAGGAACACGTCTCTCCTCAGGATATTGTAAACATGTAAATCGTTGTTTCAGTTTCTAACTCCCAAGTAAGATATATATCAGGAACATATCTACCCTCAAATGGTGGAATATTCAATTCCAGTTTAGGGAGATGGTCATGATCTCGTACTTGAGGTGGTGGTGCCGGCCTACCGTTGCGAATATATACCTGAGGTCGACCTGCTGGTGGTGGTGCTGGTGGCTGCACGTAGTTCTGATTTTGATCAACCTCATCCTCATAATCGCCCGCATAATCGTCATCCTCCTCAGCCGCCGCAGTAGCAGGAGCCAAAGAAGCATCAACAGTAGGTGCAGCGGCACCCGAATTTTGACCAGTCTCAATTGGAACGCACTGTGCTCGTCCCACTTGATTTGGAAGGCGGCGTCGGAGATGTGGTTGTTGTTGTTGTAGAGGTGCGACATATGCAGCCGGTGGTGGTTGGGGAAGACGCTTGAGTAATTCAGTAAACTTGTTATCCAGCTTTGTCTCGAACGACTTCTCCACGGCATCTATCTTCTCCATAGCCTCTTCAAATCTGTTTAGCACATCTCCCACCTGGCCACTCATCATTTGCTGAAATTTATCATGCAACTCCTTGTTCGTCATGTTCTCCCAATCAGTCTCATCGGCTTGTGATCCTGCCATGGTTAGCAGCAATAGAAACACAAAAGAATATGATCCTACAGACTACTAGGAAGTGGTGGTGATGGTGGTGTGTCACAAATCCTTCAAGCGAATCTCAAATTCTTACCAGTTCTTACCCAGCAGCAGGTGGTGATCGGCAATCGTTGTAGTCAAAACTCTCAAAGCTTGGATAGAGCGATTACCAGGGAGAGTCAAACGCACGATGTAGATGGATGTGGAGCTGGGAAGGCTTATAATATGGTAGCAAAAATGGTCAGCAATAATCAATTCAGAGATGCAAAGTTGAATAAACGCTCAATGACGGTACTGTGCTGGTCCTAGGCTAGACCGTGCTAGAGACGCGAGCCTAGAACACTAACAAAATCACGGCGCTGCACGTAAACAAGGGAAAAGCACACTCTGGAATTTTTTTTTGCTCTTTTTTTTGCGCTCCTATTTTTTTGCGAAAAATCACTATAATGGTGAGTGTCTCAAAACTCTTCCCAGGTCAAATTGACAGGATAGGCACAAAAATTTTTTGACTATTTTTTTTCAGAAATCAGGGCAGCGACGACGAAAAAGTGCGACAAAAAATCACTATGATGGCGAGTGTCTCAAAACACTCCCCGGGACCTAAAAATAGGATAGGGAAAAAATATTTTTGGTCGCCGAAATTTTGGCCTAAAAACTGCCTGGGGGTCTCTAGACTCTTTTTTTTCTTTTTTTCCGAGACCTACTCAGGCAAGGAAACACAAAACGGAAAATAGATGGATCTCTAAAACAAACCGAATATGAAAAGAACTCGGATTGGTTGTGGATATATGGTGGTAGGATATGGCAGCGGTGGTGGTATATGGTAGCGCTGGTGGTATATGGTAGCGGTGGTGGTATATGGATACGGCTCGGTGGTGGTATATGGATACGGATTGGTGGTGGTATATGGATACGGATTGGTGGTGGTATATGGATACGGATTCAAAGCGGTGGCGGATAAGCAATGGTGGTAGATGGCAAGGCAATGATGATGGTGCGGCGGCGGCGTGACAACTTATGACCAGAACTCGAAACTCTAAAAGACTAGACTCTAAGACCAGCAACTTGACACGACGATGCAACCGCAAATTCAACAAAGCAAAAACCCTAAAAAGATTATGCAAAGGCTCAGCTTGGTTCGGATATGATGAACTAACCCTAATTTTTTGTGTGGCTTTTTCGTGGACTGTAGGTATGAAGAACATACTCGATCTAAACTATGAAAAACTGTAAAATCTCACCGAGCAACCTGGAAATCTGATACCACTTGATAGAGGCAAAGGTGTCCCGTCTTTCGATGAGATGATGGATATCGCTTTGGTGGAAGTCGACTTTGAAGATCCGACTATGAACATGCGATGACATCGCGCCTTAGCAATCGCTAAACCAACTCCGAGAGGTTATTGACCACGCCGGAGCACGATCAACCTGACCACGAGGGTCTGTTTCCTGCGAGCAAACGAAGAACAAGCCAGAAACTGAGATTGCAATCTGGATATTGCGAATATAAGATGAAAGCTTTATTGATCAAGGTGGGGTTCTGTGACGCCTTTGTCTGGTCGTTGAACACAAACGAAGTACGCGAAGTTGCAGCTATGGCGAACTTTTAATCTAAACAAAACCCAAAGTCTAAACGACGCCCTAAGGGCTGTATATATGGAGGAAGAGGGGGGAATTTCGTGGCCCTTGGGGAAGGGGTCCGAAACCAACCCTATCTCTTGTTTCCCTACACATACGGACTCTTAAAATAGCCTATACTCAAGTATTTCGAAATTACATGGGCCTGGCCCAATAATAAGGTGACGCGGCACCTAGAATAGTCTCTGGACGAAAGTTATGAAGTAGCATCTTGCATATTTCGTCCAAGGCTTCATGCACACATTATGGTGGCTTCAATGTCCTGAAATCATCACTTGTAACTCCGTTCTTGTCCCCCATGTGCATGCCATCATCTCCATGCTTGTTCTTGCTCCAATGTTCATCCTTCTCAAAGCTAGGCCCTTCATTTGTAAGCAAAACAAATGTATCCAATTTAGGCAGCATCATATTCTCATGAACATTAGAATCATTACCAAGAAACGAAAGTACCTGGTAATTTAATTGGCGTGCGCGAGCTCTAGTAATTGGTCCAGTATGTATAGCAGCAGGGGCTGTGGGTGTAACAATGGTATTGATGTCCTCATCAAACCCTAGCAACGCCATAATTAAAATTTTCCAAACCGATTAGAGGACGTCTAACTTGGTTCTGCAGGTTTGCATATGATGTGGTATAGCCTTCGTCATGATAATGAGTTTATGTATGAGATGGTCATATGTTGTAATGTTAATTGGCCCGCGCGTCACATCATGATGCCTGGAGCCACAAGATTACCACATTAATGTAACAGATGTAGAGAGAGCCTATAGGTTACAGGTGATGGTGGCCAGTACACACGGAGAACCCGGAGCTTCACCAGACGCAAGGAGGAGGTGCTGAAATTTTTGTGCCACGACAACGTTTTCTAAAATTGGTGCCACGACAACATTTTTGAAACGGTCGCCACAATAACGTTTTTTGAAATTTCCGCCACGACAATGTTTTTGATACGGCTGCCATGGCAACGCATTTTCTGCCACCATGGTGACGTTTCAACCGAATATTCAAGAAGACCGTGAAGACTTCCCGGTGCCCTGGGCGATACCATATCATGTTATTATGAATTGCCTAAGATGTTTATCCCTTTATTGTTTGCACCCTTTGATTGCATAGTAGACGATTATTAGTGTGATCTCTCACTAAAAATATCAAGTTAAAAGGTGCTCTTCCCAGCGTTGCAACCATCTATAACATGTGGCTTCATGAAGTGTGTCATGTCCACATGAGTACAAACGGATCGTAAAGTGTAAGGCAGGCAAGGTCAGACCAAGCAAGCAAATAGCACTTGGTTGTCTTGAAGTTCTGGCAGAATGGTTCTGAGCTCAGAACACGAAGCATCAAAAGATGAACAAGATTCATATGGAGATACGATCTGCAAAAGATTGCCTACCAGCCAAAATTCGCATCATCATTGATGTCCACATCAATGACTGTGAACGAGATCACTGTCTTGAATCACTCACTTTTAATTATGAGAGATATTGATTTGAGTGGGAGTGCGCTTTATATTAAAATTTGTTTAAACATTAGTGCAACATAATTATGAATAATGCCTAAAGTGAATCTTGTGTTTACCGTTGTAGATCAATGGCTCGCAATATGTTCAACTTAGCCCCTATGTTAGAGAAACAGTTGGCTGCAAATGGTGGAAACTATGCAGACTAGATCCGGAACCTGAGATTTGTTCTCAGGAGTGCTAAGAAGGAGTATGTGCTGGATCAGCCCCTGGGTGATCCACCTGCAAAGGATGCACCACAAGAAGTTATAGATGTTTTCACTACTCGTAATGATGATCATGATTCAGTCCAGTGGCTCATGTTGACTTCAATGGATCCTAAACTACAGAAATTTTTGAACGATCAAACACTCAATTTATAATTCGGTCACTAGATGCTCTGTACATGAAGCAGGCAAGGACGAAACATTTTGAAATAACCAAGGCCTTGATTGAGTGCAAGATGGCAGAA
Organism: Triticum aestivum; assembly: GCF_018294505.1. Classification (NCBI taxonomy): domain Eukaryota; kingdom Viridiplantae; phylum Streptophyta; class Magnoliopsida; order Poales; family Poaceae; genus Triticum; species Triticum aestivum. The sequence continues at coordinate 239,333,123 of NC_057802.1, read as the reverse complement.
GGTTCCTCAATGAGTGAGCATATAGTGAAGCTGGCTGGCTATGTTGATAGATTAGCTGCTCTGGAATTTGGAATTCCTTCAACACTCTGAACAAACATTGTGCTTGCTTCACTCCCCCCATCTTACGATGGTTTTATCATGAATTACAATATGAATGGGATGGAGAAAAGCTCAAACGAGTTGTTTTCTATGCTCAAGACTATAGAGGCTAGAATGCAAAACAAACAAGTGTTGATAGTCAATAAGACCGCCAGTTTCAAGAAGAAGGGCAAGTACAAGAAGAGACCTTCAGGAGCCGGTAAGACCATGTCAAAAAAGAGGAACAAGGGCAGAGCTACCAAAGAGACTGGATGTTTCTACTACAAGAAGAAGGGACACTGGAAGCGCAACTGCAATAACTACTTGGCGGATAGGAAGAACGGTTCTTTCGATAAATGTATAAATTTTATACAAAGTTAATGTTATTATTTCAAGTGTGTCATAAAGTATTTGACACTGATCGGTTTCTCTCAATTGCAAACCGATGCAGGGACTGCAGAAAGCAGAAAGCTCGTAAGTTGAGAAGAAATGAAGTCATGATGCAAATCAGGAATGGTGATGGGATCGCTACTCAAGACCGTTGAAGTCATGCTTTTTGTTCATCTTCAAGATTTATCTTAGGACCAAATAATAGCTATTTTGTTCCAGAGTTGGGTAAAACATTATGTTTGGGTTATGCGACGGATATTCTTATAAGTTTTAAACAATAGTTGTTTAAGTTGTTATATGATTATGTTTTGAATTTACCTCTATCATTTATGGTTTATTCATGAATCTTGGATTGAAGCTTTATAACATTAATGTTAAATGTCTTGACAAAACTCATAAAACATGACTTGAATGTGGTACTGCTTGGTTATATCAGAAAAAAATCTTCATGTAGATGAAGTATTGAAGTTAAATCAGTTAACAAGATACATGGTGATGTATATAATCCGATGAGCGAACCAGGGCGCGGTGGATAATTATACTTCACTAACAATTTAAGTAAATATGATTTACTTGATATAAATCTAAAATATTTGAAAAGGTTCAAAGAAATTTAGAGTGAAATATTTGAAAGGTTCAAAATTTAGAATGAAAATATGAATCATTATGACAAAATATGAAAGGTTCTTCAATCATGAAGAATATTATCTGCGTCACGAGTTTAGCAAAACACTTGAATAATTGAAGAATTATTTTTACCGATCTGCTTTTGTTAAATTTGGGATATGCACTTGAAACAGTAACATATATAGTAAGTAGAGCACCGCCTAATAGCTTGCCAAGATGAAACCATATGAGTTATGGAGTTTTCAATTCAGACAAATTTTTTAGGTTATCCAAGAGAAATAATTGGATATTCCTTCTACCAAAAGTTTAAAGGACACAAGTTTGTCAAAGAGAATGAACACTTTTCCGAGAAGGAGTTTTCTCACTAAAGAAGTGTAGAATCGAGAAGATCGGTATAGAGGGGGGGGGGTGAATAGACACTTAACCAACCAAAGGTGCAGTTTTTAATTTTCTTGAAGTTTAGGCAGATTTTGGCACTAGTTAAGATACAAATTATACTTCCTACACATGCCTACCTAGAGATAGAGCAGCAGAAATAGTATAACATGCAATTTGTGCAAAAAGTAAAGGAGTAGAGATAGGAAGATCAAACGCAAAGAAGACATAGTGATTTTTGGCGTGGTTCTGGTAGGTGGTGCTATCATACGTCCACGTTGATAGAGACTTCAACCCACAAAGGATAACGGCTGCGTGATACGTCTCCAGCGTATCTATAATTTTTTATTGTTCCATGATATTATGTTATCAGTCTTGGATGTTGTAGGATCAAAAGTACTAGACGGGGGGTGATTAGACTACTTCACCACATAAAAATCTAACCTTTTCCCAATTTTAGTTGTGGGCTGAGTTTAGCAATTAGCATAAGTCATGCAAGCAACCTACACATGCAATTCTAAGAGTGCAGCAGCAGAAAGTAAAACATTGCATATGAAGGTAAAGGGAAGGGTTTGGAGAAGGCAAACACAATGGAGACACGAAGATTTTTGGCGAGGTTCTGATAGGTGGTGCTATCGTACATCCACGTTGATGGAGACTTCGACCCACGAAGGGTAACGGTTGCGCGAGTCCACGGAGGGCTCCACCCACGAAGGGTCCACGAAGAAGCAACCTTGTCTATCCCACAATGGAAATTGCCCACGAAGGACTTGCCTCACTCAGGTAGATCTTCACGAAGTACGTGATCTCCTTGCCCTTACAAACTTCTTGGTTCAACTCCACAACTTGACGGAGGCTCCCAAGCGACACCTAACCAATCTAGGAGACACCACTCTCCAAAAGGTAATAGATGGTGTGTTGATGATGAACTCCTTGCTCTTGTGCTTCAAATGATAGTCTCGCCAACACTCAACTCTCTCACACAGATTTGCATATGGTGGAAAGATTATTTGAGTGGCAAGCAACCTGGGAAGGCTAGAAATCAAGATTCTTGTGGTAGGATTGGAATATCTTGATCTCAACACATGAGTTGGTGGTTTTCTCTCACAAAATGTATGGTGGAAGTGTAGGCACGTTCTGATGGCTCCCTCACATATGGAGAGGGGGTGGAGGGGTATATATAGCCTCGACACAAAATCCAACCGTTACACACATTTGACCCATCTCGGTGAGACCGAATAGCTAAACTTGGTGGCACCGATTAGTTCAAAAATGTGAACGTTAGGAATCTTGGTGGGACCGAAAGGAATAACTTAGTGGGACCGATGTGCTAGGGCTTAGGGCAAACCTCATCTCGGTGGTGCCGATTGCATCAACTCGATGATACTGAAGTGAAGCAACAGGGCAATAGAGAATGGGTCAAGCCATCTGGTGAGATCAATTGCAATTTCGGTGAGATCAAAATAATTGCAACTGATAATAGTGAGTTGGCAAGGCCATCTCGGTGAGACCGAATCCATATCGGTGTGACTGAACCGTTAGGGTTTCTGGTTGTGGCTATGTCATATGAACTCGGTGGCGCCGGATAGAAAGGATCTGTGGGGCTGAGTTGGAGTTTATGGTTTTGACATATTTGGTGGAGAAAGTGGTTGAGGGTTTTGGAGCAATATCACTAAGCATTTGAGCAAGCAAGTCATTAAGCAACACCTCTTCCCCTTTAAATAGTATTGGCTTTCCTATGGACTCAATGTGATCTTGGATCACTAAAACAAAGATGAAGAGTCTTGAGCTTTTGCCAATATATGTCCTTAGCATTTTGAGGGGTCCACATTTCTAGTCCATGCCATGCCATTCACTGAACTTCCTGAAATATTTATCTTGAATGGATATTAGTTCAATGAGCTATATGTTATTATGAGATACCAAAACCACCCGGGGATTAGTTACCGTTTCAGATGTTTTATATATCATTTACTAGCAACTTTATATCATTTCTTGGGACTAACCTATTAACTTAGTGCCCAGTGCTAGTTGCTGCTTTTTGGTTTTTTTACCTTGCAGAATATCAATACCAAACAAAGTCCAATTGCACAAAACTCTTTGGAGATTATTTTCTGGAGATAAGAGACCCTAGAAGCTTCTGGAGTACATGAGAAGAGGCTCATGGGGCCCACTAGGCACCAAGGCACGCCAGGGGCCTTTGGCACGCCCTAGTGGGTAGTAGGGCCCACGGGCACCGTCTTGACCTACCTCCGCCTCTATAAATATTCTAAAATCCAAAAACCCTGGGGGAGTCGAGAAATACTTTTTCCACTGCTGCAAGTGATCAGCACATCAATACCATTGTTACACCCACAACCCCTGCTGCTATACATATTGGGCCAATTAGTAGAGCTCGCGCACGCCAATTAAATTACCAGGTACTTACATTTCTTGGTAATGATTCTAATATTCATGAGAATATGGTGCTTTCTAAATTGGATACATTTGTTTTGCTTACAAATGATGGGCCTAGCTTGGAGAAGGATGGATATTGGAGCAAGAACAAGCATAGAGATGATCGCACGCGCAAGGGGAGCAAGAACGGAGTTTCATGTGATGATTTCAGGACTTTGAAGCCACCGTAATGAGTGCATGAAGGCTTGGACGAAATATACAAGATGCCACTTCACAACTTTCGTCCAGGGGCTATTATAGGTGCTGCGTCACCTTATTATTGGGCCAGGCCCATGTGGTTTCCAAATACAGAAGTATATGCTGTCTTTAGAGTCCGTATGTGTGGGGAAAAGAGAGTTAGGGTTGGTTTCGGACCCCTCCTACAAGGGCCATGAAATTCCCCCTCTCTTCCTCCATATATACAACCCTTAGGGCGTCGTTTAGACTTTGGGTTTTGTTTAGATTAAAAGTTCGCCATAGCTGCAACTTCGCGTACTTCGTTTGTGTTCAACGACCAGACCAAGGCGTCACAGAACCGCACCTTGATCAATAAAGCTTTCATCTTATATTCGCAATATCCAGATTGCAATCTTAGTTTCTTGCTTGTTCTTCGTTTGGTTGCAGGAAATAGACCTTCGTGGTCAGGTTGATCATGCTCCGGCGTGGTCAATAACCTCTCAGAGTTGGTTTAGCGATTGCTAAGGCGTGACGTCCTCGCACGTACGTAGTTGGATCGTCGTAGTCTACTCCTCCGAAACGATAATCACCATCTCATCGAAAGACGGGACACCTTCGCCTCTATCAAGTGGTATCAGATTTCCAGGTTGCTCGGTGAGATTTTACAGTTTTTCGTAGTTTAGATCGAGTCTATTCTTCATACCTACAGTCCACGAAAAAGCCACAAAAAAATTAGGGTTAGTTCATCATATCCGAACCAGTCTGAGCCTTTGCATAGTCTTTTCAGTATTTTGCTTTGTTGAATATGCGGTTGCATCGTCATGTCAAGTTGCTGGTCTTAGCGTCTAGTCTTTTAGAGTTTCGAGTTCTGGTCATAAGTTGTCACGCCGCCGCCGCACCATTATCATCGCCCCTGCCATCTACCACCACCGCTTATTCGCCACCGTTCTAAATCCATATATCATTACCGATCTATATCCATATACCACCACCGATCTGTATCCATATACCACCACCGATACGTATCCATATGCCACCACCGCTACCATATACCACCACCGCTGCCATATACCACCGCCAGATATCCACCACAAATCCAAGTTCTTTTCATATTAGGTTTGTTTTTTAGATCCATCTTGTTCCCGATTCGTGTTTCCCTGCCTGAGTAGGTTTCGAGAAAAAAAATCGGCTGGTGAAAATTTTCCAGTATCCTGTTTTTAGGCTTTTCTGAGTCTTTTGAGCCATGTGCCATCATACTGATTTTTACCGCACTTTTTCGTCATCGCTGCCCTGATTTCCAAAAAAAATAGTTAAAAAAATTTCGTGCCTATCTTGTTATTTTGACTTGTGAAGAGGTTTGAGACACTCGCCATTATAGTGATTTTTCGCAAAAAAAAGAGGAGCGAAAAAAAGTTTCCAGAGTGTGCTTTTCCCTTGTTTACGTGCCATTTTTGTTAGTGTTCTATGCTCGCATCTCTAGTACGGTCTAGCCTAGGACCAGCACAGTACCATCGTTGAGCGTTTATTCAACTTTGCATCTCCGAATTGATTATTGCCGACATTTTTGCTTCCATATCATAAGCCTTCCTAGCACCACATACATCTACGTAGTGCGTTTAACACCACCTCGCAATCGCTCTGTCCAAGCTTTTGAGAGTTTTGACTACAACGGTTGCCGATCACCACCTGCTGCTTGGTAAGAATTGGTAAGACTTTGAGATTCGTTTGACGGATTTGTGACACACCAACACCACTGATACGTCCATTTTGCATCATGTTTTCCTACTGTTATTTATATTGTTTTTATCCATAATAATGCTTTTTGGAGTAATGCCTTTTCTCTCATAATATGCAAGGTACACACAAAGAGGGAGAATTCTGGCAGCTGGAAATCTGGACCTGGAAAAGCTACGTCAGCCCACCTATTCTGCACAACTCCAAATAAGCTGAAACTTCACGAGGAATTTTTATGGATTATATAAGAAATACTGGAGCCAATAAGTACCAGAGGGGGCCCACCAGGTGGGCACAACCCACCTGGGTGCGCTAGGGAGCCCAGACGCACCCTGGTGGGTTGTGCTCCCCGCGGCCCACCTCTGGTGCCCATCTTCTGGTATATAAGTCATTTTGACCTAGAAAAAATAAGGGGAGGACTTTCGAGACGGAGCGCCACCATCTCGAGGCGGAACTTGGGCAGGAGCACTTTTGCCCTCCGGCGGAGTGATTCCGCCGGGGGAACTTCCCTCCCGGAGGGGGAAATCATCGTCAACATCATCACCAACAACTCGCCCATCTTGCGGAGGGCAATCTCTATCAACATCTTCAACAACACCATCTCCTCTCAAACCCTAGTTCATCTATTGTGTTCAATCTTGGTACCGGAACTATAGATTGGTGCTTGTGGGTAACTAGTAGTGTTGATTACATCTTGTAGTTGATTACTATATGGTTTATTTGGTGGAAGATTATATGTTCAAATCTAATATGCTATTTAATACCCCTCTGATCTTGAGCATGTTTATCACTTGTGAGTAGTTACTTTTGTTTTTGAGGTCACGGGAGAAATCATGTTGCAAGTAATCATGTGAACTTGATATGTGTTCGATATTTTTATAGTATGTATGTTGTGATTCCCTTAGTGGTGTCATGTGAACGTCGAATACATGACACTTCACCATATTTGGGACTAAGGGAATGCATTGCGGGGTAGTTATTAGATGATGGGTTGCAACAGTGACAGAAGCTTAAACCCTAGTTTATGCGCTATTCCGTAAGGGACCAATTGGATCCAAAAGTTTAATGCTATGGTTAGAATTTATTCTTAATACTTTTCTCGTAGTTGCGGATGCTTGCGAGGGGGTTAATCATAAGTAGGACGTTTGTTCAAGTAAGAACAACACCTAAGCACCGGTCCACCCACATATCAAATTATCAAAGTAGCGAACACGAATCGAATCGACATGATGAAAGTGACTAGATGAAATTCCCGTGTACCCTCAAGAACGCTTTGCTTATTATAAGAGACCGTTTTGGCCTGTCCATTGCCTCAAAAGGATTGGGCTACCTTGCTGCACTTTTGTTACTATTATCATTATTTGCTCGTTAGTCTAACTATCTTGCTATCAAACTACTCTGCTAATTACAATTTCAGCACTTGATGTAGGGTGGAACCCTAGATGATCGATCTTTCACGAAAGGAGCGGATCCCAACGAGGAACACGAAGAACACGAGGGGAAAACGAGGGGAAACACAAAAGGGAACACGAGAGAATCACTCAACCAACAAGAATAGATCACACATGCGCTAGATCGATGAACACAAAGGTGAGATACAAGATCCAAATCCAACAAAGGACGATACAAAGGGTAACCGGCTCTTCTCCGTGAGGAGGTCTTGATGGGGGTCTTCTCCGTGAGGAGGTCTTGAATCCAAGGTGGATCGTCTCCGTAGAGGGGCCGCGGTCTCTCTCGTGGAGTAGATCCGATATGGATGAGCAAAGCTCTATCTCTAAATGAGCTAATCCTTTGCTAACCCTAGAAAGATGGAGGAGAAAGAGTATATATAGTCTAGGGGTCGAAGGGGTACACGGGCATCGGCCCTTACTATGCGCAGACAGGGGTGGCCGGATGTCCGGGGCTTCAGGAGGGGCCGGATGTCCGGGCTGGGGGCCGGATATCCGGGCTGGCGGTGCAACCTTCTGTAGTCTCTGGATAGGCGGGGTCGGTTGTCCGGGCGAGAGGCCGGATTTCCGGGGCTTCCGGAGGAGCCGGATGTCCGGGGCATGGGGTACTTCGCTGGCTGGGTTGCTGTTGTTGTGAGGTTCCAGGGGCCGGATGTCCGGGGTCCTGGCCGGATGTCCGGGTCCTGGGAGCTGTCTCCGTCTTCTTCTTCCGTCGTCGCTTCCAGGCCTCCCTCGCGGATGGAGTAGTTGTACCTTGGCGCTTGCACTCCTCCTCGTCGTCCGTAGTGTTTCGACAATACCTATGCATGCACACGAGTGGAGTGTCAAGTAGTATACCATCCTCGAAGGGGTCAAGTGAGCACGTGTAAAGGAGATGATTCACCTTTGCGTATGTGAAGTAGATGTCGCACGTGTCACTCGCCGAATGGACTCTTGACATGGTGATGTCCATAGGATGCTCCGCATCATCTCCCCTCCCTTGGGAAAGATCTGACCTCGGATCGAAAACCAAATCACCATGGAAAAGAGATGGCTTCGCCGTGTAGAAGTGGACGTTCACCAAGTACGTGTCATCTTGAAGCTCGAAATGGGCACTCTCCAATGTCGCACCGACTTGTGATTCCTTCAAAAGGAGTAAGGACAACAAACACTTGGAAAAACAAATGTGGTTAGCGTTAGTGCAAAACCAAGCATTCAAGAGGTGATTCACCAAACAAGTGTCGTCATCATGCAAAGCATATGGTGTGACAAAGGATTGAGACATGGCATGTAAGTATATCAATCGAGCACAAGCAAAGATATCATGGGGGCAAGCATGTAAATTGGAGGTAGAGATGCAAATATGTGTGTCAAGAGAATAAGCATCTACCTCAGGTTCATAGCAAGCATGGGCAAAGCGCTCAATGAAAGGTCTATGGTAGGCATAGGAATCATTCACGACACCTAAGAAGATGAGATGTCTAAACACATGGGTTAAGTGCAAGACAATCCAAGCATAATGTGCATAGGGTGTAGTGAACATAGTGTGGCACTCAACACAATAGAAAGAGCAATTGTTCATCATGTGTGAGGCAATCAAGGCAATCATGTGACAAGCAATGGGACATGGCATATGTGAAGGGATGACATTGTTGCAACCAAACATATGAGAGGAGCAAGCAATCCAAGAATTGGATGCAACACACAAGGCATATATATCATGATGCATGGGACGGTGAAAATGACAAGTCGAAGCAAGATCTCTATCAAGTGTGCAATCAAGTGGTCCAAGATGAACAATAAGTCTCATGGTGCAAGCAACACAAGTAGTATGATCCGCAATATCCATGCTCAAGAAAGATATCACCTTGATGGCGTGTCCTTGTGCATTCTTCACAATGCCGAAGTGGTAGGAAAGGTGGCGTAGAAACGATTCGTGGTCGAATGTATGAGGCTCGCTCTCAAGAGCTCGAATGGTCAACTCACGTGAAGCGGAAGTCGACACAAAGTCCAAGTATCCTATACATGCACACAATAAAACAAAGAACGTATGCGCATGGTAGATAAACACATCATCCATCATGATGGTTTTCTTCTCTTGCACATAGCCATTAGAAACACAAGTGCATGAATAATATGATGCAATAATGGCTATATTCATGGCACGAGGAATATGGTGTAAAGAGGTAAGGCAAGCATGCTTCACAAGAAATATGTCAAAATCTCCAAATATATGTGAGAATGCTATGGGGGCAAACTCATTATCAAGACTAAGGGCATTGTTGCACTCAATACATGTCAAATCATCTATCATGATAGAGGCAATATATGGAGAGATATGACAAGAAGCAATAACAATCATGTGCAAAGCATGTAGGTGGTTGTCATCAACCGAATGAAATGAGCAAGTATCAATCATTGGTGATGCAACAAGGCAAGCAATAGTAATCAAGTCGTGCAAACTAGTGGAGCGAAGATGCAACACACTAGAGGGAATCATGGCAATCATGTCATGTGAGTAAAGAATAGGCATAGGCAATGTACATGACATATCGCAAGCACGAACACAAATCAAGATCATAGTATCATCATAGGCATGGGGCACAAAGCAATCATGGCAATAACAAACAATATCTCCACCACGCTTGCAAATACACATACAAGTACTAGAATCAATCATCATGTGTAATGCAAAGCATGGGTCACAAATGCATGGCAAAGGCATAGTAATGGGCATATCATGCAAAGTGAACATGGCAAGATGGGCAAAGGATATATAATGGACAACAACCCATAACCATGTGAGGGCCATGTAAAAGAAATGCGCGAAGTGTTTGCGCGAAGTGAGCGGTGGGAAAGGCAATCCATGGATCCCAAGTCATCATTGCTCTCTAGAGCTCGTTTTGTCAACTCGTGGGATTGCGAGGTTGACAAGTATTCATGGGTACCTACACAAAAGAGACACAAACCAAAGAAATTGTGCGCGTGGTAAATGTACACATCATCCATCATGATGTGTATGTGCAAGTGAGTGTTAGCACAAGATAAGCATCGCTCAAAGAAATTTGATGCATGGTATAAGAACATGTCATCCATCATGAAAGAATAGTTGTTATGTATGACACGATGGGGATGCAAATTGAGCATACTAGTATATGGCACAACAATATCATTATGATTCATGGGGAGCATATTGTGCACATAATTATTGGGATCATGCAATGGATAGGATGGATCAAAATCTCCTAAAATGTATGAGGAAACTATGGGGGTCTCCTCATGAGCAATATTGTAATCATATGGAGAAAATGGACAACATCCACAACAATGCATATCCGAAGCTAGGTGGTCATGGCATGGCATATGAGATAAATGATGCAAAGGGAGCATGTCAATATCATCACAAGAAAAACAAATGCCAATAACCATGGGCTTGTCATCTATGCCATATGTGCAAATTGGGTTAATTTTAATGGCATATGCATAGTCACTACGAAGAGATTGCAAATATGACATATGATTGATCTCATGCATAGCATATGACAAGTCAAGCGGATTGTCAAACATGATGTGACCTAAAGAATTGTCACAAGAAATCCTATGTAACATGGCATCACAACTAATAGACTCCACATGGCAATCATCATACTCATCATAAATGGGTAAATCATCCCATGGGGAAATCTCACTAGCATGAAGCAAGGTAATAGGTGGATCAACATCATGCAAGCAATCAATGTCAAGAATGTCCACTAGTGGGACTAGAGCATCACCGTCACCTATGTTACCTTGTTCATTCCACTCAAGTGGTGTAGGTGAGGTGGGAAAGACCAAATGGTGGTCATCTTCATCTTGATGGAACCATGTGGGGGGTGCATCATATTCCACCATGGCCATCGTCATGTCCATAGGAAGGACGAAGTCGTCGTGAATCGGCGCGTCATCATAAATGAGACCTAGCACCAAATGAGAAGACACAATAGAGGTAGAGGTTAAGTCGTTAGAGTTCAAAATCTCCTCACTCTCTCTATGTGGTGGTTCACTCACTCCCTCAAAGTAGGTGCACTCAATCGCACGTATGGTGGAGTCACTCATCTCACTCAAGTGGTGGGGGTTGTGGCTCTCCTCACATGGGAATTGGGGCAACACATCGGATATGGGGCTAGTGGTGAAGTCACTCTCACTCTCAATATGGTGGCACAAGTCACTCAAGTCATCATACGTCGCCGTGGTCGAAGTGAAATACTCAACCATCTCATCGCCGTCGCCGTGGATGAAGGCCGAAGATGGCACATCATCACTCTCGCCTCCTAAGATGGAAGCATCATCCTTGCTCGTCACCATGTCGCTTGCCTCAAAAGCTTGGTCCTTGAAGGTCTCCGTAGTCGTACTCGTCGCCGCACCATCTTGAAAAAGAGTCGTGGAGGACTCGGCATCATCAATGCCACAAAGAGGGATGGCGGTGAAGTCGAACTTGGGAGCATCGTCTTGGAGCTCGTCGGGCTTGGACATCTTGGTGGTACTAGCCTCATGCTCGTCGTCTTTGAGTTTGGTCTTCGAGAAGTGTGCTTGGGGTGGAGAAGCCTTGGCCTTCATGAGTTCTTGTTCCGCCTTGAGAGCACCAATGTAGTTGTCGTCGAGGGACTTGTAGTTCTCGAGGAAGATGGTCTTGGAGATGGCATTGTTCAATCCCATCATGAAGTGGAACTTCATTGACATGGGGTCGTCCACGCCGGCTCGTCGCAAGGCAATCTTCATCTCCTTGAAGTACGCGTCGATGGACTTGGATCCTTGGTTGGTGTTCTCCAATTGGCGTAGAAGTTGTTCCGTGTAGGTTGGAGGCACAAATTCTCGCCGCAAAGCTTTCTTCGTCTTGGGCCAACTCATGTTGTAGGTTTCCGAAGGTGTGTGAAGCCACCATGTCGAGGCGTAGTCGTGGAAGTTTCTTGTGGCGCACTTCACTTGATCTTCGGGAGGAACTTGATGTAGCTTGAGGTAGTCGTCCATTAGGTGCTCCCACTCGAGATACTCCTCGGGTTCTTGAGTCCCATAGAAAGGAATCTCATGGTCGGTGTCGAGGTCGTAGTAGCTCGTGGAAGTCGCGGACTTGAGCTTGGGGAGCTTCTCTTGAGCGTAGTCTTGAGGTGCTTGTTGGCGAAGATGTCGTATATCCGTAGGCGAAGATGCCTTGAAGTCGCTTGGCGAAGATGCCAAGGGAGATGGTGAAGTCGTTGAGCGGTTGTTGGTGTAGAGCTCTTGACCTTCACGTTCTTGGTGGTGATGGTGTCGATGCCGATGTGACCTTGCCGGAGATGGTAGCTCGGAGGCATGTGCTCTTGAGCGTCTTCTCGAAGATGAGGAAGATCGCTTGTATGACTTGATGAGGGATTTGGATCTCCTCCATTTGAGCTTGCATCTTGGCGTCGTTGGAGTTGTTCGTGGCATCGAACTCGTCGTTGTTGTAGACCGAAGGTGAAATGCCTTGCCTATCCATCACAAGACTCGAGCAAATGTGAGTGGGAGAAAGAGAAGAACGATACCAAATGTACCTTGACCGATGTTGAAGATGGATCAATGATCACTCAATGTGTAACAAGGAAATAGCACAATTGGTACCAATTCTTGTCGGTTTCTCACACCTACACAAGTAAGGCTTATAGTGGAGCTCGGTGAGGATAGTGGCACAAAAATTTGATGCAAAATGTTAGCAAGAGTCAATAATGTTGAAAAAGATTCACAAATTCGCAAGTGAAACAAGTAGACCAATAGCAAAGAATGGCACACGGAAACACACACACGGATAGATAAATGGGGTCGTGCAACCAAGGAATGAGCACAAAATGTGGAGTCCACGGAAAACGCTCGTGTTGCACAACTCAAGAGAGACGCTAGCACGATTGCTCAATAGGCGGATACGACACTTGTGCACAACCTATGATTTGCAAAATGGATAAACTTCTATCCCAAGTATGCTATGTATGTATGGTTCCCGGTGTTTCTCTCAAGATGATCCAAGATGATCGGATATGACAATCTTATATGCAATGTGGTATGATGCTATGGCACTTGCTTACAAGCTCTTTGTTCTCTCTCTTTTGCTTAAAAGCTTATTGTTTTTTTGTATGTATGGCCACTTTGCGAAATGCACAAACCAAGATAGCAATTGTGTATATGCGGGAACAAACTTGAGGCACACGAGATGATATGATACCAATATGATATGGTATGTATGCAATGGAAGTTGTAGACCACTAATGTGCACAAGTAACGTTGCCGGCAATACTCCAATGGCTAGTCTCGATAGGCAAGTGACGTAAAATGGGCTAGAGGTTATCAATGCAATTGCAAGGGGAATATACAACGGGGTCGTCGAGGTTACCGTCCTTGGCGATGATGAGTGGCGGTGTTCTTGATGTAGATACCAAGATGATGGAGGCTCGTCCCTAAGTAGCCGAAACACCTTAGGAAACGGAAAAACCACAACTCAAAATCTCAAGGACAAAAGTCAAACAGTGGTAGTGTAAGCGGTAGTGGTTTTGCGGAAGCTCAATGGGATTGCGGAAATGCAATGATGGGGTTTTAAGACGCAATGCGGAAATGGAGGGTAAGGTGGTGAACTATACACGGTGTCGGAATTGGAAGCACGGTCCCTAAGTAGCCGAAACACCTTAGGAGACGCAACTCACAACACAAACAAAATTGGGTTAAGTTGGGTTGGTCGGAAGTGTATGGTGGGTAAGCCTATGCGGAAGTTATGGTGGTGGTTGATGAAGAAGCAACCGTCCCTAAGTAGCCGAAACACCTTAGGAGACTCAAATCACAACTCAAACAACCTCAAATGCAAAGGGGAACAAAATTGGTTAGGTTGCGGAAGTCGGTGGTGGTTATGCAGATGTTGTGGTGGAAGCCCTAGGCAAAGATGCCAAAGTTGTCAAAATTTTGATGGAGTCAAATGGGGATGGTACCTATCTAGGTGGATAGAGGATGTCAATAGCTACTCAACGAGCTAAAGAACGCGAAAATCGGACTCCGGATGTGGAAGTTATGCACAAAACGGTGAAACGTAAAAAGCTGAAATGTACAGGGGTCGGACATCCGGGGCTTTGGCCGGATTTCCGGGACCTAATGTCCAGAACCTTGCGCGAAAATGCGCTCCAGGAGCCGGATGTTCGGGCCACGGGCCGGATGTTCGGGGGGCCAGATTCCGGGGCTACGGGCCGGATGTTCGGGCTCCAAATCCGAGGATGAACTCGAGGAACTCGATTTTGGGGGCGGAAATTGATGATTTCGGGGGCAAAATTGGAGAGATTTCGTGGATGGAAAGTGGGGAAAATTGGGGGAAAGCTAGATCCACAAGTAACAAAGCAAATCCACGGATCAAAATCAACAAAACATCATCAAACCAACAAATCACAAAAAACATTTGGGGCTATTTTTGGTGGGGATTTTTGAATTTTGGGACAAAATCAACAAAACTAGGCTAGAAAACACAATGGGGAGGCTCCGAAATCGTGATCAACGTGGCTCATTATACCAAGATGATATAGGGTGGAACCCTAGATGGCCGATCTTTCACGAAAGGAGCGGATCCCAACGAGGAACACGAAGAACACGAGGGGAAAACGAGGGGAAACACAAAAGGGAACACGAGAGAATCACTCAACCAACAAGAATAGATCACACATGCGCTAGATCGATGAACACAAAGGTGAGATACAAGATCCAAATCCAACAAAGGACGATACAAAGGGTAACCGGTTCTTCTCCGTGAGGAGGTCTTGATGGGGGTCTTCTCCGTGAGGAGGTCTTGAATCCAAGGTGGATCGTCTCCGTAGAGGGGTCGCGGTCTCTCTCGTGGAGTAGATCCGATATGGATGAGCAAAGCTCTATCTCTAAATGAGCTAATCCTTTGCTAACCCTAGAAAGATGGAGGAGAAAGAGTATATATAGTCTAGGGGGTCGAAGGGGTACACGGGCATCGGCCCTTACTGTGCGCAGACAGGGGTGGCTGGATGTCCGGCCGACGGCCGGATGTCCGGGGCTTCAGGCGGGGCCGGATGTCCGGGCTGGCGGTGCAACCTTCTGTAGTCTCTGGATAGGCGGGGTCGGATGTCCGGGCGAGAGGCCGGATTTCCGGGGCTTCCGGAGGAGCCGGATGTCCGGGGCATGGGGTACTTCGCTGGCTGGGTTGCTGCTGTTGTGAGGTTCCAGGGGCCGGATGTCCGGGGTCCTGGCCGGATGTTCGGGTCCTGGGAGCTGTCTCCGTCTTCTTCTTCCGTCGTCGCTTCTAGGCCTCCCTCGCGGATGGAGTAGTTGTACCTTGGCGCTTGCACTCCTCCTCGTCGTCCGTAGTGTTCCGACAATACCTATGCATGCACACGAGTGGAGTGTCAAGTAGTATACCATCCTCGAAGGGGTCAAGTGAGCACGTGTAAAGGAGATGATTCACCTTTGCGTATGTGAAGTAGATGTCGCACGTGTCACTCGCTGAATGGACTCTTGACATGGTGATGTCCATAGGATGCTCCGCATCAGCACTTGTAGACATTACCTTGCTGAAAACCACTTGTCATTTCCTTCCGCTCCTTGTTGGGTTCGACACTCTTACTTATTGAAAAGGCTATAATCGATCCCATATACTTGTGGGTCATCAAGGCTATTTTCTGGCGTCGTTGCCGGGGAGTGTAGCGCTGTTGGTAAGTGGAAATTGGTAAGGAAAAATTATTACTACGTGCTGAAATTTATTGTCACTTGTTACTATGGAAAACAATCCTTTGAGGGGTTTGTTCGGGGTATCTTCACCTCGACCGGAACCACAATTAGTTACCCCTCAACCTACTGCACCTACTGAAAATATTGAATATGAAATTCCTTCAGGTATGATAGAACAACTGCTAGCTAATCCTTATGCAGGAGATGGAACAGAACATTCTGATATGCACTTGATATATGCGGAAGAAATTTGTGGATTGTTTAAGCTTGCAGGTTTACCCAGAGATGAAGTTAAGAAGAATGTTTTCCCTTTATCTTTGAAGGGAAAAGCATTGGCATGGTATAGGCTATGCAATGATATTGGATCTTGGAATTGGAATCGATTGAAATTGGAGTTTCACCAAAAAATTATCCTATGCATCTAATTCATCGTGATCGGAATTACATATATAATTTTTGGCCTCGTGAAGGAGAAAGTATCGCTCTAGCTTGGGGGAGGCTTAAGTCAATGTTATATTCATGCCCCAATCATGAGCTCTCAAGAGAAATTATTATCCAGAATTTTTATGCTCGGCTTTCTCATAATGATCATTCCATGCTTGATACTTCTTGTGTTGGTTCTTTTTTGAAGAAAACTATTGATTCCGGTGGGATCTTTTGGAAAGAATTAAACGCAACTCTGAAGGTCGAGAACTCGGCGAAGGTAAAGAGTCAGGTATTAAGCTTAAGTATGACTGTGTTAAATCTGTTATGAATACCGATGCTTTTCAAAAGTTTAGCACTAAATATGGACTTGACTCTGACATAGTAGCCTCCTTTTGTGAATCATTTGCTACTCATGTTGATCTTCCTAAGGAGAAGTGGTTTAAGTATCACCCACCTATTAAAGCAGAAATTAAAGAAATGGTACCAGCTAAAGAGGAAACTATTATTTATAATGTTGATCCAGTTGTTCCTACTGCTTATATTGAGAAACCACCTTTCCCTGTTAGGATAAAGGAACATGCTAAAGTTTCAACTGTGGTCAACAAAAGTTATATTAGAACACCTAAACCTGATGAACAAATCAAAGTAGAACCTAGTGTTGCTATGGTTAAGGATCTCCTGGAAGAAGATATAGATGGGCATGTTATTTACTTCTGTAATGAAGCTACTAGAATTGTCAAACCTGACAAAACGAATAATCATAGACCCGTTGCTGGCATGCCTGTTGTCTCAGTTAAAATAGGAGATCACTGTTATCATGGTTTGTGCGACATAGGTGCTAGCGTGAGTGCTATTCCCTTTACCTTGTATCAGGAAATTATGAATGACATAGCACCCGCAGAGATAGAAGACATTGATGTTACTATTAAACTTGCTAATAGAGATACTATTTCACCATTTGGGATTGTTAGAGATGTTGAAGTCTTGTGTGGGAAAATAAAATACCCTACTGATTTTCTTGTTCTTGGTTCCCCACAAGATGATTTTTGTCCCATTATCTTTGGTAGACCTTTCTTGAACACCGTTAATGCTAAAATAGATTGTAAGAAACAAACTATCGGTGTTAGCTTTGGTGACGAGTCTCATGAGTTTAATTTTTCCAAGTTTAGTAGAAAACCTCATAAAAAAGAATTGCTTAGTAAGGATGAAATACTTGGTCTTGCTTCTATTACTATGCCTCCTACTGATCCTCTAGGACAATATCTGCTAGACAATGAAAATGATTTACATATGCATGAAAGAAATGAAATGGATGAGATCTTCTTTGAACAACATCCTCTGCTTAAACACAATTTGCCTATTTAAACTCTAGGAGGTCCTCCTCCACCTAAAGGTGATCCTGTGTTTGAATTGAAACAATTGCCAGACACTTTGAAATATGCTTATCTTGATGAGAAAAAGATATATCCTATTATCATTAGTGCTAACCTTTCAGAACAGGAAGAAGAAAGATTGTTGAAAGTTCTAAGGAAGCACCGAGCTGCTATTGGATATACTCTTGATGATCTTAAGGGCATTAGTCCCACTCTATGTCAGCACAAAATTAATATGGAACCTGATGCTAAACCCGTCGTTGATCACCAACATCGGTTAAATTCTAAGATGAAAGAAGTGGTAAGAACGAAAATATTAAAACTTCTGGAAGAAGGTATAATCTATCCTATAGCTGACAGTGGATGGGTAAGTCCTGTTCATCGTATCCCTAAGAAAGGAGGTATTACTATTGTTCCTAATGATAAGAATGAACTTATTCCACAAAGAATTGTTACGGGCTATAGAATGGTAATTGATTTTAGAAAATTAAATAAAGCTACTAGAAAAGATCATTACCCTCTGCCTTTTATTGATCAAATGTTAGAAAGATTATCTAAGCACACACATTTTTGCTTCCTTGATCGATATTCTGGTTTTTCACAAATACCTATTTCTCAACCTAATCAAGAAAAGACCACTTTCACTTGTCCCTTTGGAACTTATGCTTATAGACATATGCCTTTTGGTTTATGCAATGCACCCGCTACCTTTCAAAGATGTACGACTGCTATATTCTCTGACTTTTATGAAAAGATTGTTGAGGTTTTCATGGATGACTTTTCTGCTTATGGGGAGTCTTTTGATGATTGTTTAAGCAATCTTGATCGAGTTTTGCAGAGATGCGAGCAAATGAATCTTGTCTTGAATTGGGAGAAGTGCCACTTTATGGTTAATGAAGGTATTGTTTTGGGCCATAAAATTTCTGAATTGGGAGAAGTGCCACTAAGGTTGATGCAATTGAGAAAATGCCATATCCTAAAGATATCAGAGGTATTTGTAGTTTCTTAGGTCATGCTGGTTTCTATAGGAGATTTATCAAAGACTTTTCTAAAATTTCTAGGCCCCTTACAAATCTTTTGCAAAAGGATGTTCCTTTTGTTTTTGATGATGATTGTTTAGAAGACTTTGAAACACACTATTGTTCAACCACCTGACTGGACCTTGCCTTTTGAAATTATGTGTGATGCTAGTGATTATGCTGTTGGTGCTGTTCTAGGACAAAGAGTTGATAAAAAATAAATGTTATTCATTATGCTAGTAAAACTCTAGATAGTGCACAACGAAATTATGCTACTACTGAAAAAGAATTTCTAGCAGTGGTGTTTGCTTGTGATAAATTTAGATCTTACATTGTTGATTCAAAAGTAACTGTTCACACCGACCATGCTGCTATAAAATATCTTATGGAAAAGAAAGATGCTAAATCTAGACTTATTCGATGGGTTCTCTTGTTACAAGAATTTGATTTACACATCACTGATAGAAAAGGAGCAGAGAACCCTGTAGCTGATAACTTGTCTAGGCTTGAGGATGTCCTTGATGACGCACTACCTATTGATGACAGTTTTCCTGATGAGCAGTTAGCTGCAATAAATGTTTCTCATAGCACTCCTTGGTATGCTGATTAAGCTAATTATAAGAATTACATTGTTTCTAAATATTTACCACCTAGCTTTACATACCAACAAAAGAAAAAATTCTTCTATGATTTAAGACATTACTTTTGGGATGACCCACATCTTTATAAAGAATGAGTAGATGGTATTATTGGATGTTGTGTACCTGAGCATGAACAGGAACAAATCCTACGGAAATGTCACACTCCGAAGCATATGGAGGACATCATGCGGGAGATAGAACTGCTCACAATGTATTGCAATCTGGGTTTTATTGGCCTGCTCTCTTCAAGGATGCTCGTATGTTTGTCTCATCTTGTGATGAATGTCAAAGAATAGGTAATGTCGGTAAGCTTCAAGAAATGCCTATGAATTATTCACTCTGTTGAACCATTTGATGTTTGGGGATTTGATTACATGGGACCTTTTCCTTCCTCTAATGGGTATAACCATATTTTGGTTGCTGTTGATTATGTCACTAAGTGGGTAGAAGCTATTCCAACTAGTAGTGTTGATCACAACACCTCTATTAAAATGCTTAAGGAAGTTATTTTCCCAAGGTTTGGAGTCCTTAGATATTTAATGACTGATGGTGGTTCTCACTTGATCCATGGTGCTTTCCGTAAAATGCTTGCCAAGTATGATGTTAACCATAGAATTGCATCACCCTATCATCCTCGGTATATTGGTCAAGTTGAACTTAGCAATAGATAAATAAAATTAATTTTGCAAAAGACTATCGATAGGTCCCAGAAGAATTGGTCTAAGAAATTAGATGATGCACTTTGGGCTTATGGAACAGCATATAAAAATCCTATGGGTATGTCTCCTTATAAAATGGTTCATGGAAAAGCTTGTCATTTGCCTCTTGACTTAGAACATAAATCTTATTGGGCAATCAAAGAACTCAACTATGATTTCAAACTTGCCGGTGAAAAGAGGTTATTTGATATTAGCTCACTAGATGAATGGAGAACCCAAGCTTATGAAAATGCCAAGTTATTTCAAGAAAAGTTAAAGGATGGCATGATAAAAGAATCCAAAAGCGCGAGTTCAGAGTTGGAGAATATGTTCTTTTGTACAACTCTCATTTCAGATTCTTTGTAGGAAAACTACTCTCCAAATGGGAAGCACCCTATGTTATCGAGGAGGTCTACCGGTCTGGAGCTATCAAAATAATTAATGCCGAGGGTACTAACCTGAAGGTTGTTAATGGGCAACGAATAAAACATTATATCTCAGGTACGCCCATTAATGTTGAAAGTAACATTATCCAAACTATGACACCAGAAGAACACATAAAAGAGTCCTTCCGGAACACTCCAGAATCGTGAAAAAGAGGAGGTACGTGATACGGTAAGTAAACGGACTCCGAAAAATCTGCAAAAATATTTTTTGTCAGTTTTGGAATATTTAGAAAATAGGAAAATAAGAAAAATGTCACCCTGGTGGGCACAAGACAACAGGGCGCGCCTGGCAAGGTTGTGCCCACCTCGGGTACCTTCCGGCCTCCGTTTTTCTTCCGTTTGTTTGTTTCCCAAGATAAAAAATCTTTATATACCCCCCGAACCTGTTGACCACCGTTTCGTGGAGAAATCTTCTGTTCTTTTTTCCCTGCTGTTTTCTGACAGATCCAATCTACCATGGCATCTTCACGCTCCTCCAAGGACAAGTTCTTCGAGAACGTCATCAACCCATATTTGCGGGAGGTGATGCAGCACCCTCAGGCTATGCAGATGCATGAGGGGGTGCTCCACATCCGCGACGTGCAAGGTCCCAAGGGGACGGGATCCGTGGAGGCCAGACTTGAAGCTATGGAGCCGGAGGTCTTCCAGTGCAAGGGGATGGTGGAATGTGGACTCAATGCCAATCACCTCATGATCGCGGACTACACCCGTGATCTCAAGGTGGATGGCAAGTCCATGAAAGACATCATCTTCACCTTCAACGAGCAAGTCATCTTCCTGCAAAGCCAGATCTATGATCTCCAAAACCAAGTCTTTGAATATGAGGCGAGATTTAAAGGTATGAGTTTGGCTACCAGTTGCAGGACCCGTGATACTCACTCCTCCTCTTATAATGGTGAGCCCCTGCCATGGAAACCCGAGGACAAGATCGCCTCTACTTCATCACCACCTCCTTCTTCATCACCAAAAGAAAATTGAGTATCAGGTAGGGGCAGTCCCCTTGGCTTCCGCCAAGCTTGGGGGAGGTGCACCCACAACCCCTGCTTCTATACATACTGGACCAATTACTAGAGCTCGCGCACGCCAATTAAATTACCAGGTACTTTCGTTTCTTGGTAATGATTCAAATGTTCATGAGAATATGATGCTGCCTAAATTGGATACATTTGTTTTGCTTACAAATGAAGGGCCTAGCTTGGAGAAGGATGAACATTGGAGCAAGAACAAGCATAGAGATGATCGCACGTGCAAGGTGAGTAAGAATGGAGTTTCAAGTGATGATTCAGGACTTTGAAGCCACCGTAATGAGTGCATGAAGGCTTGGACGAAATATACAAGATGCCACTTCACAAATTTCATCTAGAGGCTATTATAGGTGTTGCGTCACCTTATTATTGGGCCAGGCCCATGTAATTTTGAAATACAGAAGTATAGGCTTTTTTTAGAGTCCGTATGTGTGGCGAAAAGAGAGTTAGGGTTGGTTTCGGACCACTCCTACAAGGGGCCATGAAATTCCCCCTCTCTTCCTCCATATATACAGCCCTTAGGGCGTCGTTTAGACCTTGGGTTTTGTTTAGATTAAAAGTTTGCCATAGCTGCAACTTCGCATACTTCGTCTGTGTTCAACGACCAGACCAAGGCGTCACAGAACCCCACCTTGATCAATAAAGCTTTCATCTTATATTCGCAATACAGATTGCAATCTTAGTTTCTTGCTTGTTCTTCGTTTGGTTGCAGGAAATAGACCTTCGTGGTCAGGTTGATCGTCCTCCGACGTGGTCAATAACCTCTCGGCGTTGGATTAGCAATTGCTAAGGCGCGACGTCCTCGCACGTACGTAGTCGGATCATCAAAGTCTACTCCTCTGAAACGATAATCACCATCTCATCGAAAGACGGGACACCTTCTCCTCTATCAGCAAGTTCCAAAACCATGAGATCCAATCTAATGGCCTTTTTCGGCACTCTGCCGGAGGGAGCAACAATCACGGAGGGGTTCTTCATCATCCTTGCTGCCCCTCCGATGATGCGTGAGTAGTTTACCACAAACCTATGGGTCCATAGTTAGTATCTAGATGGCTTCTTCTCTCTTTTTTTATCTTCAATACAATGTTCTCCTTGATGTTCTTGGAGGTCTATTTGACGTAATGAGTTTTTGTGGTGTGTTTGTTGGGATCCGATGAATTGTGAGTTTATGATCAGATCTAGCCATGAATATTATTTGAGTTTTCTCTGAAATCTTTTATGCATGATTATTATAGCCTCGTATTTCTTCTCCGAATTATTGGCTTGGTTTGGCCAACTAGATTGATTTTTCTTGCCATGGGAAGAGGTGTTTTGTGATGGGTTCGATCTTGCGGTGCTCAATCTCAATGACATAAAGAGACATGACACACATGTATCATTGCTATTAAGGGTAACAAGATGGGGTTTATTCATACGTGAGTTTATGTTGTCTACATCATGTAATCTTGCCTAATGCATTACTCCATTTTTCCATGAACTTAATACACTAGATGCATGCTGGATAGCGGTTGATGTGTGTAGTAACAGTAGTAGATGCAGAATCGTTTTGGTCTACTAATCTTGGACGTTATGCCTATATACATGACCATTGCCTTGGATATCGTCATAATTGTTTGCTTTTCTACCAATTGCCCAACAGTAATTTGTTTACCCACCGTATGCTATTTTCTGAGAGAAGCCCCTAGTGAAAACTATGGGCCCCGGGTCTATCTTTTATCATATAAAAATCCTAAAAATACCTTGCTGCAATTTTCTTTTATTTATTTTATTTTGTGTTTTAGTTAGATCTATTTATCAAATCCTATACAATTTAATCTATCTCAATACCGTTGAGGGATTGACAACCCGTCTACGCGTTGGGTTGCAAGTATTTGTTTGTGTGCAGGTACTGTTTACATAGTGTTGCTTGGTTCTCCTACTGGATTGATAACCTTGGTTTCATAACTGAGGGAAATACTTATCTCTACTGTACTGCATCCTCCCCTCCTCTTAGGGGAAATCCCAACGCATCTCACAACACTGGTACATCGAATTGCTATACAAAGGGTTTTTAACCCCTTTCCGCGACAGCGTTCTGAACCGTCGCCTAGTGAGTGACCGCGATAGGGGGGGTCCTTCCCACACGACCCAGAAAACCGTCGGGGATATGCCCTCCTGGCACACACGCTCGGCAAAATGAGGTCGTGTGCGACCGGCGAGAGACCAAATATGGTTATACGTACAGTTGTGCTAAAAAATTCAATTATACAGGCCAAATCGTTTTCGGTCATAAATACATCCCACGCAGTCAGTCACCGCTAGACGTTTCTGTTCGTATGTACATTCCACACAGTCAATCCAAGGAATACGTTTCCATTAGTATGTACATCCCACACACTTAATCCAAGAAGTACGTTTCCATTCGTATATACATCCCACACAGTCACTCCAAAGAAAACGTTTCCGTTCGTAGGTACATCTGATGAGGACATGACTACCTTGGATACAACAAAAAATATTGCATACATGTATATTTGTGAGGTGATTTCTAATGCAAACTATGCAATAATTTATTTATGTCATCCAGGACAAAAATACTTCACAAACTTTTGTGCCAAGTCTAATT
Organism: Triticum aestivum; assembly: GCF_018294505.1. Lineage (NCBI taxonomy): Eukaryota > Viridiplantae > Streptophyta > Magnoliopsida > Poales > Poaceae > Triticum > Triticum aestivum. The sequence continues at coordinate 239,308,934 of NC_057802.1, read as the reverse complement.
GCAGGTGTATGGGTCATTTGTACAATCCACATATGAAAATAAGGGAAAAATATAAGTTTAGGTGTTGTTCAAAAAGTCCCCTCACGTCACTTTTGGGCCAAGAGAAGATAGAGTCCAAGTCTCTCACGTTCTGGATTCAGATTCGGACTGCATAGACATACCTGAATCAAAACGCCAAGAACTCTTTCATACAGACTCGGAATTGGGTGATTCTCTTTGTGTTGGAAAGTAGATTTCGTGATATTTCCTACCTAATTGGATTGATCCTAAAATTCGTTCGGAGCATTGAGTTACCGATGAAACAATCTGACACTGCAGCAGTATCCGAGTCAAACTACAGGTCCAAAGGTGTTGCATCACCTCCACTTGGGCCCATGAGCCTTGTGTGACCTAGGGTTAGTTATAGGCTGCCTTGGGACGTCCTCCCACCTCCTTGGCCGCCACCCCTGGCTCCTATGTAAGTAGATCCATCTAGTAGCTTTTTGCTTGGGCTTTATTTAGTTAAAAGTTAGCCATTGCTGCAACTTCGTGTACTTCATTTGTATCCAACGACCAGACCAAGACCACTTATAAAACCCCACTTTTACCAATACTTCATCTATACTCGCAATATTCATATTGCAATATCATATTCTTGCTTGTTCTTCGATTGCATGCATGAATAGACCTTCGTGGTCAGGCTGATCATGCTTCCGGCATCGTCAGTAACCTCGGGAGATTGGTTTAGAAATTGCTAAGGCGCAATCTCGTGCATGTTTGTAGCCGGATCGTCAAAGTCGAATCCACCAAATCGATAGTTATCATCTCATCGAAAGATCGGGCCCTTCGCTCCTATCAACGCCACACACAATTTTCCCCATTAAATCATTTGTAATCGCGTTGCCATTGTGTAGGATATTAACAATTTTATCGTTTGCATTATTGAATGCATCACACACGGTGCGTAGAAGAAACTGTGTGGCAAAGGCTGTCCATCACACACACTTTTTATGTGGTAAACGTTTGCGCAAGGTGGCCTAACGCAAACAGTTTTCAAGATGATGCCGTGTGTGATTGTTCATTGATCCAACACGGTTTATTCCTAGAAACTGTGTGCGTTGCCTGAGGTCATCGCCCACGGTGTTTTCTCAATAACCGTTTGCAATAGAAAAACACAATTAGCAGGCTAATTGCCCTATTATTAATAATCCATTTATTAATCTAATTGACATTTCATATTAAGCACACAACATATTTCATTTCCATATTAAGGAAGCAAGATTTCATAATTGAAATACATCAGAGTACAACATCATATAGCTTCAGAACTCAGCTACCCCATTACACAACTGCACCAGCACCAAGTTTCACATGCAACAATATAACCTTTCGAAATTAGCATCACAGGCGGTACATTGACAGATGAATCTCATCTGGAAAACTGCTGAAGCGAAAGGTGAATATTGAGCCTTCATTGATGTTGAAGGTCTTTGCAACTTTAGGCCAGTGCCTGTGGATGATTTGACCGTCCATCCTTCGTCCTCTTCAGGAACACTTCAATATTGAACCGTGGGTGTTGTATGAAAACCTTCCTCGCCTCCTGACCATACATGTGGTTTGAGAGGTAATCATCAGTGAACTGCTTTGGAAAGGCCTGAAAACTAGGATATGCATAAATTTCTTCTCCAAATTTGAAATGGCGCAAAGGAATTAAAAAGACAAGGTATAACAGTTAGTACCATCCCATAGTGAACTGATGTCTTCTTTATTGTGCAGACAAAGATCTTGTTGTTTTTGTCGCCAATTTCTTTATCGTAACAATCTTTCTGAGTGTAGCGACCCGACCACAGACGGTCAAGTCTCTGTGCTTAAGTGTCATCCCTGGATCGGTATGCTGACACACACAGTACTCGAGGATTTATAACAGAGGTAAATCACATGTATAAAGTAACGTAAATACTATTACCTCCAATCCAAACAACGGAAGTAACAACAAGGTTGTGGATTCCCATCAACACCAACGGCAAAGTTGAGTGTAGATATCATAACCCTAACGTATCACTTACTCATCGTAAGATTCCTGCAACATGAGACGTTGCAGCCACAAAGGGTCAGTACATTGAATGTACTGGCAAATTCACACCATAGGGTAATGATGAATAATAGCTATCACTACATGCATATTTTGGCTGGTGGAAAAGCACTATGGTTATAATGTTTTTGCGAAAAGCCAATTTTTTCCTACATCAAAGGAATATATTTTATTTAACTACAAAGTTGGTTGATAAATATTGAGAAGGTTCCTCCAGCTCAATCCCAAATTAATAATCATCAACCCAACAAATTAATTAAGTAGAGTGATGAGATCAATATAATAATCCAAGAACCAGATACTCAAGATTGTCCATAACCGGGGACACGTCTAACCATGATTAGTTTGTACACTATGCAGAGGTTTGCGCACTTTTCCCCACAAGACTCGATCTCCTCCGTTTGATTTCTCGCACTACATGATGTTTGAGAAACGGATGACCGAGACACAGTCTTTCAGAAGCATTAACTCTTTACTCTGGGTAGACCGGTACACCTACAATACCCCTACATCTGCTAGTCCACCTCTTCAAGAGCTCACGCAACGTACTCAACTATGCCAGAGCCCATAATGGCTTGTGGCTGCACACGGAAGTTTCTAGCATGAATAATCTTATGATCCCTTTGAGCCTGGGTGGCGAGCCGTAGGATGATCACACGGGTCCTCCGGGATATCCTAGGACAACACTGGATTCTCCAGGTGCCCGCAACCAATCCACGCAGATGTGTATTAAAGTAGGCACCTTAAGTTCAACCATTAAGTAAACAATCTCACATCTGTCATGGAATACACTCAAACCCAATCCACGTCTACGAGCATAGCATGGCAATATAAGCATAACGTAATAGTAACTCCCAAAGTTTGAATGCAGGGCAATAGGTTCCTACCTCATCAACTACTTCCCAATACCCACAAGTTAAGAGATCCTACTCATGCAATGTGTGAGGATTGTATCTAATGCATAAAAACTGGGTATGAAAGGGGTATAATCAATGTGTTCCTTGCCTGTACTGTTGATGAAGATGATTCGCACTCAACACTCTTGATAGTTCTACTCTTCACACTCCAGTCAATCTATCGTAAGCAAGCAATAACAACCACACATAAGCAATCACTCAAAAGATCGGAAAGAACGAAGAAGACAATTCGGAAAACATCAAAACCAAGCAATTAACTCTTGCAACATAAAACAATTTCTAACAGTACCAAAATTTTGTGAATTTGTCCTTATAAGAAAGTTTAGGTCAAGATCTTCGATTTGCAAAAATAATCAACTAAATCGGAGTTATAAAACTCGAGTTATGAACAAAAGAAGTTTGAATACAAAATAGTTTGAATTCAAATTTTAAAACTTTCAAAAACATGTTTAAGTTGTTTTACTAGATAGAGGGGATCATAACGAAGAAGTGGGCATTGGTTTCGTTGGATTTGGACAAACGAGCAAAAAGTAGTGATCGTTTGAACTTCAGGGGCTAAACTGTAAAAGAAATACTACAAATAGGTCCCTGGACAGAAAATAAAAAGAAAAAGAAAGACCTACTGAGCGAATGCTCGCTTTCTAAATCTAACCAGCGAATGTTCTCTAAATACCTGGATTAAATCAGAAAACCGGGTTTAAAATAAAAATCGAAACCCTAAAAGAAAAACCGGCAAACCCGGGCGGTTTAGTACCGGTTCAGGGCGGTTTTCTGTCGAAACCCGACGGCGGCGGTTAGATCGGGCAGCGACGGCGGGATCGGCGGCGGCGGCTCTCGCTGCGTCTTGGGCGCGGCTGCGGACGACGACTAGGGGCTCCGGCGGCAGCTGTGGATCGGCGGGGCGGCGCGGGGCGAAGCAAGAGGCGGCGCGGTGGTGGAGCAGCGGCGGCGGCGCGGCAGAAGTGCGGCGGCGGCGCGAGGTGAGGGGGCGGCGAGATGCGGCGCGGCGTGCGGCGGCTCCAGCGGCGGTGCAGCGGCGCAGGTGCAGGGAGGAGAGAGAGGCGGGGCGGGGCCTCGGGTTTTATAGGGGGAGGGGCGGCTCGGCTTGCAGCAGGAGGCGATGGCGGCGGTGTCCGCGCCGCACACGGGCGGAGGCGGCGCTCGGTTTGGGCCGGCCGGCCGGCTGGGCCGCGACCCAGTCGGTCGGCGCGAGAGAGTTTTTTTTAAATAAAGATTTTCCAAACAAACAAAAATAAATAAAAGAAATAAGCAAAAATATTATATAGGCATATAATATGTCAAAATTTTCAGAAAATTATTTTCTACAACTTGAACATTTTTGTCAAGTCAAATAAAATCGAGAAAAATTCAAATAATTCAGAGAGTGCTAATGCCCTACTAAAATCCAATAAAAATCATTTTAAAAATACCAAAAATGATTTCAAGTTTATTTATCTCCAATTTTCTCATGTAGGGAATCATGTTACCCTATTTTCCATATTTTTCTATTTTGGAGAAAAATAATTTGAATAAAACCCAAATAACTCCAAATTGAAAATAATTTCCAAAAGGTCTTTAAATTTGAACCTTTTAAACTCCCAGCTCATATTTCATATGTTTTGAAGAAGTCATTTTATCTTCTCTTGTGAAAATCATTGAGTTGCTTAAAGTTCTGAATTTGAAATATTTTCAAATGAAATTCAAATATTTTCAACAACCCTTTTCATTTAAATAAATGGAAGAAGTCATGTCATCTGCTCTCTAGGGTTTTGTATTTGAAAAGAATTTGAATTCAAGGAGATCAGAAAAGAAAGATGAAAGTTTGGGAAAGTCCTTTTATTCCCTCTCATTTAACTTTCAAAAGTTTCAATTTCACTCAGTTTCACACAAGCAACCACACCACAATCAAACAATCAATCGAATCTATCTATTTATTATAACATTCCAAAATTTAGAATTTTGGGATGTTACACTGAGTTTCTTGACTTGACTGATATTCATGGACAACTCATTTCCACATATACAAAAAGGGTCAAACAGTGGGTCAAAACCTATAACAACAGGGCGTACATGTGCAAGACCAAATTGTTAAAACCCTAATATTTAAAAACAAGAAGTGGAAATGTGTGTTATTAACTGCAACATGCCTAATATTTAAAAACAAGCAAACGAATTCATTCAAACTTGTATTGTGCATTTCTAAGTACACTAGTTATTGGCCCTGTTTGGATCCATGGGTTAGAATTAGTTTGAGCTAGTTTGGGCTCAAATAGCCCTAAAGTATCCAAACATGAGGGCTAGTTTGAGCTAGTTGCGTCAAACCCACCCAAAACAACTATCCCACCCAAGAGGTGCTGATTGGGCTAGTTCTCCTAGTGCATTTATTGTCAATCTAACACTGTCATCCAAACACCTCTTTGGCTAGAGTTAGTTTAGGGTTAGTCATTGTTTAGTATCATTGTTATTTAGGAAACGTAGGATAGCGTAGGATTTATTCTACCTTGACATGTACTCCAAGATGACCATGTACTCATGTATATATGCCCACGAGGCTCAAGCAATACAATCAACTATTCCACCAATATATCTCTCACCCTTTTAACTGTCATGAGGTAGAAACTAACTCTAACCACTAGCTAAGTTAGAGTATCCAAATAGTGCCATTGTTAAATCGAATGGAAAGGCGTGTTCAATACTCCCTCCGGTCCTTTTTACTCTGCATATAAGAATTGTCTGAAGTTAAACTTCATAAACTTTGACCTTATTTATATGAAAAAATATCAACATCTAGCATGCTAAAGTTATACAATATGAAAATTGAAGTCATGACACATGAACTGATATTTATTTCATATTGTGAATGTTGGTATTTTGTTCTATAAAGTTGGTCAAACTTTACGAGGCTTGACTTTAGACAAATCTTATATGCAAACTAAAAAGATTCGGAGGGAGTACAACATGCTTAACAACAACCAAATATAGTCATTCATAGAGCAATTGTTAAATTTGGTATTGATGAAATTGAACTGCACAGTTCATACTAGCACATATAGAACATCACACTGTTAATAGCTGAAATAAACAAGGCATACTACGAACAACCAAATATGGCAATTGAAACTGGACATATGCTAACTACAAACAACCGAACAACCATAAACCATAGAAATAAACAAGGCGTAATGCAAACAACCTAATATAGCAATAAATACTGGACAAGTTCTCACTACAAAAGGGGTTCAGAAAACAAATCATGGGTTTCCTCACTTGTCACAGATTGGCTCCTCCTCGTGGTCGCCATCGATGAGGTCTGACTTGCCAGCAGAGGATCCCAGGCCAGCGTCACAGAACGTGTCCTTACGAAATGACAAAAGGGGCTCCCATGGCGATGAAGGATGGCAAATTGTTCATAACAAGCCGCATGAGATCAGTAGCAGGGCCATCAATCTGTCGAACCCAAAGGGTTGGGGGTGGGCAACTTAACCTGTGACATAACTTGCGTCAAGCCGTTGGTGTCGACGACCTCGATGTCGTACCCGGCGTCCGTGACATGCCAGAATACTCTAGCACGCTGATTGAAAGGCCCAATCCAGGTCCTGTCATCATCGTTAGCTTCCTCGGCGGCCACCTCACCGACGTCGGGCGAAGAGGCAGCGATAAAGCTCTTTTGGGCCATTTGCTCCTCGAGCTCCCCGGGAAGCGTAGCCGGGCTTAGGCTACGACGCTCTGGAGTGGGGGAGGGGGGTAGGGATGGGGATCTCTGGGAAAGGGGGCATTTTGCAGGCGTCATCTAAGAAACTCAGGGCAGCGAGGGTACGTATATCGGTGGGTAAGCTGCACAGGCAGACCGGCAGAGGTTGACGATGGAGGCGGTGCGGCGGTGGCGGCGACCTATCTAGGTTTGGAGCGAGGGAGGGCTGGTGTGTATGTGTGTGAGCGGGGGATTTGGGGTGAGCGAAGGATTTGGGGTGTGTGTGTGGAGGGGGTCCAAGGTGGTGTTTGAGGAAATGCCGCGGGTACTTAAAATTTTACTAGGCGGGAGTAAAATGGCGGGCTACCGGAAATTTGGATCAAGGGATTGAAGCAGAGCGAGGCGGGAGTAACGAACATCACACACGGTTAAAACATAATAATCGTGTGATATCAAATAGAAAAACACTCCAGCCGAGCAGATATTTTTGGGATTGCGAGGGATGGAGGCGGGAGTAGAATGCCGGGGCTACTGAAAATTTGGATCTACTGATTGAAGTAGAGCACGAGTAATAGACATCACACACGGTCCAGACATACAAATCGTGTGCTGATGACCCACAAGTGTAGGGGATCTATCGTAGTCCTTTCGATAAGTAAGAGTGTCGAACCCAACGAGGAGGAGAAGGAAATGACAAGCAGTTTTCAGTAAGGTATTCTCTGCAAGCATTGAAATTATCGGTAACAGATAGTTTTGTGATAAGGTAATTTGTAATGGGTAACAAGTAATAAAAGTAAATAAGGTGCAGCAAGATGGCCCAATCCTTTTTGTAGCAAAGGACAAGCCTGGACAAACTCTTATATGAAGGAAAACGCTCCCGAGGACACATGGGAATTATCGTCAAGCTAGTTTTCATCACGCTCATATGATTCGCGTTCGTTACTTTGATAATTTGATATGTGGGTGGACCGATGCTTGGGTGGTGCCCTTCCATGGACAAGCATCCCACTTATGATTAACCCCTATTGCAAGCATCCACAACTACAAAAGAAGTATTAAGGTAAACCTAAGCATAACATGAAACATATGGATCCAAATCAGCCCCTTACGAAGCAACACATAAACTAGGGTTTAAGCTTCTGTCACTCTAGCAACCCATCATCTACTTATTACTTCCCAATGCCTTCCTCTAGGCCCAAATAATGGTGAAGTGTCATGTAGTCGACATTCACATAACACCACTAAAGGAGAGACAACATACATCTCATCAAAATATCGAACAAATACCAAATTCACATGACTACTTATAGCAAGACTTCTCCCATGTCCTCAGGAACAAACGTAACTACTCACAAATCATATTCATGTTCATAATCAGAGGGGTATTAATATGCATAAAGGATCTGAACATATGATCTTCCATCAAATAAACCAACTAGCATCAACTACAAGGAGTAATCAACACTACTAGCAACCCACAGGTATCAATCTAAGGTTTTAAGACAAAGATTGGATACAAGAGATGAACTAGGATTTTAGAGGAGATGGTGCTGGTGAAGATGTTGATGGAGATTGACCCCCTCCCGCTGAGTGGATCGATGGTGATGACGATGGTGATGATTTCCACCTCCCGGAGGGATGTTTCCCCGGCAGAACAGCTCCGCCGGAGCCCTAGATTGGTTCCGCCAAGGTTCCGCCTCGTGGCGGCGGTGTTTCGTCCCAAAAGCTTCCTTATGATTTTTTCCAGGGCGAAAGACTTCATATAGCAGAAGATGGGCACCGGAGGCCTGCCAGGGGGCGCGCCCAGGGGGTAGGGCACGCCCCCACCCTCTTGGATGGTGGGTGGCCCCCTCTGGTTGATTCTTTCACCAGTATTTTTTATTAATTCCAAAAACTGCCCCCGTTAAGTTTCAGGACTTTTGGAGCTGTGCAAAATAGGTCTCTAATATTTGCTCCTTTTCCAGCCCAGAATTTCAGCTGCCGGCATTCTCCCTCTTCATGTAAACCTTGTAAAATAAGAGAGAGTAGGCATAAGTATTGTGACATAATGTGTAATAACAGCCCATAACGCAACAAATATCGATATAAAAGCATGATGCAAAATGGACGTATCAACTCCCCCAAGCTTAGACCTCGCTTGTCCTCAAGCGGAAACCGATAACGAAAAATATGTCCACATGTTTAGAGATAGAGGTGTCGATAAAATAGAATACAGACATGAGGGCATCATGATCATTCTTATTACAGCAACATATATAAATATTGTCATATGATTTCTTATGCTCAAGTAATAATCTATTCACAATGTCAAGTATGAATCAGAAACTTCATTGACAACCAACAAACTATCATCTCGGTCATTGAAGCAATTGCAATTTATCATAACATCAGAAAGAGTCAATATAAGAGCTTTTCAGCAAGTCCACATACTCAACTATCATTTAGTCTTTCACAATTGATAACACTCACGCAATACTTATGGTTATGGAGTTTTAATCGGACACAGAGAAAGATAGGGGCTTATAGCGTTGCCTCCCAACCTTTTACCTCATGGGTAATGTCAACAATAATAGTTCATGATAACTTACATCCAATTGGGTATATATATCAGGATCTTTCCAACACACTGTGCTTGCCAAAGGATAAAGTGTAAAAAGGAAAGGTGAAGATCACCATGACTCTTGTATAGGGTATAAGACAAGAACAAAAGATAGGCCCTTCGCAGAGGGAAGCAGAGGTTGTCATGTGCTTTTATGGTTGGATGCACAAGATCTTAATGCGAAAGAACGTCACTTTATATTGCCACTTATGATATGGACCTTTATTATGCAGTCCGTCGCTTTTATTTCTTCCACATCACAAGATTGTATAAAACTTATTTTCTCCACACTAATAAATGATACATATTTAGAGAGCAATTTTTATTGCATGCAACAATGACAACTTACTTGAAGGATCTTACTCAATCCATAGGTAGATATGGTGGACTCTCATGGCAAAACTGGGTTTAAGGATATTCGGAAGCACAAGTAGTATCTCTGCTTGGTGCAAAGAATTTGGCTAGCATGAGGGGGAAAGACAAGCTCAACATGCTGGATGATCCATGACAATATACTTTATTTCAGATATAAGAAAACATAACCCATTAAGTTGTATTCCTTGTCCAACATCAACTCTTTAGCATGTCATATTTTAATGAGTGCTCACCATCATAAAAGATGTCCAAGATAGTATATTTATATGTGAGAACCTTTCTTTCTTTATTACTTCCTATTAATTGCAACGATGACCAAAACTATGTTTGTCAACTCTCAACAACTTTTATTCATCATACTCTTTATATGTGAAGTCATTAATATCCATAAGATCAATATGATCTCTTTATTTCTTTTTATTCTTTTTCTTTTCTTTTATTTTTATTCCCTCGAGATCATAGCAAGATAACCAAGCCCTCGACTCAAAACTAATCTTTATTATATATAGCTCACGGACTCGATTACATAGAAGGAGCATAAAGCAAAACTCAAAACTAAATCATACTAAAACTTTATTCTACTAGATCAAGATATTACTAAAAGGATCGAACTAAGAAAAACGGTAAAGATAGGAGTGTGATAGTCATACGATACCGGGGCAACTCCCCCAAGCTTGGCAGTTGCCAAGGGGAGTGCCCATACCCATGTATTTGTGTCTCCTTCTTCGGAGGTGGTGATGTGATATTCTTGGCAATGATGCCCCTCAGGATACGATTCTCTTCCTCGAGCTTATTGACTTGTTGCTTGAGGTCCATTATTTCCTTACGGAGCTTACCCGTGACGGCTAAAGCTCTTTCACCCATGGATGTTGCATAGCTACGGGAGAACAAGTAACAGTCTTTTTCATATTTTCATAAGAGAGAAATTTAACATTGGAGGGGATGACCGAGTTTGGAATATCTGAGCTCTATAGTTTCCCCATTGTGAATCCGGCTCGGAAACGGGAAGTGGCTTCTTGATCCTCCTCCATGGCATCTATCCTTTTCAAGTCGGCCTCCATCTCTTCCTCCGTTGATGGCCCTAAGTGATAGCCATCGCTATTTGCTCTTGGACCCGGTGTCGGATGAGACACCCGACTTTCCCCGACTGACTCTTGAGAAGACATCTTGCTCTAATCCGCGGCAGAAACAGCTCGAAACAAAAACAGAGGATATTTGCGTGGTATGGTGGTCAAATCCTTCGGGAGATTATATAATGAATTTTTACCGACCAAAAGAAGTATCGTGCAAGAAAACGGAGTCCGGAGAGCACACGAGGTGCCCACGAGGCAGAGGGGCGCGCCTAGGGGTGTAGGGTGGCCCTCCGCCCTCGTGGACGCCTCGTGTCCTTCCCGGACTACTTCTTATTTTCCTATTTTCTTAAATATTCCAAAATGGAGAAATATTGCCATTAGAGCTGTTTTGGAGTCGGTTTACTTACCGTACCACATACCTATTCCTTTTCGGAGTCTGAAACGTTCTGGAAGGTGTCCCTTATGTACTCCTCCGGGGTCACGGTGTCAATAACATTAGTTTCAACATTTATAGGATTACCTGAGATATAATGTTTGATTCTTTGATCGTTCACCACCTTCGGATTTGTGCCTTCGAAGTTGTTGATTTTTATGGCACGGGAACGATAGACCTCCTCGATAACGTAAGGCCCTTCCCATTTAGAGAGAAGTTTTCCTGCAAAAAATCTGAAACGAGAGTTGAATAGCAACACATAGTCACCTACATTAAACCCACGCTTTTGTATCCTTTTGTCATGCCATCTTTTAACCTTTTTATTAAACAATTTGGCATTCTCATAGGCCTGGGTTCTCCATTCATCAAGTGAACTAATGTAAAATAGTCTCTTCTTACCGGCAAGTTTGAAATCATAATTGAGCTCTTTAATGGCCCAATATGCCTTATGTTCTAATTCGAGAGGTAAGTGGCATGCTTTTCCATAAACCATTTTATACGGAGACATACCCATAGGATTTTTATATGCAGTTCTATAGGCCCATAAAGCATCATCAGGTTTCTTGGACCAATTCTTTCTAGATCTATTAACAGTCTTTTGCAAAATTAATTTAATCTCCCTATTACTTAGTTCTACTTGACCACTAGATTGTGGGTGGTATGGAGATGCAATTCTATGATTAACATCATACTTAGCAAGCATTTTACGAAAAGCACCATGAATAAAATGTGAACCACCATCAGTCATTAAATATATAGGGACTCCAAACCTCCGAAAAATAACTTCCTTAAGCATCTTAATAGAGGTGTTATGATCAGCACTACTAGTTGGAATAGCTTCTACCCACTTAGTAACGTAATCCACAGCAACTAAGATATGTGTATACCCATTAGAGGAAGGAAACGGTCCCATATAATCAAAGCACCAAACATCAAATGGTTCAATAACAAGTGAATAGTCCATAGGCATTTCTTGACGTCTGCTAATATTACCAATTCTTTGACATTCATCACAAGATAAGACAAACTTACGTGCATCTTTGAAGAGAGTAGGCCAATAAAAACCGGATTGCAATACCTTATGTGCAGTTCTATCTCTAGCGTGGTGTCCTCCATAAGCTTCGGAGTGACACTTGCGTAGGATCTGTTCCTGGTCATGCTCAGGTACACAACGTCTAATAACACCATCTACTCCTTCTTTATAAAGGTGTGGGTCATCCCAGAAGTAATGTCTTAAATCATAGAAGAACTTTTCTTTTGCTGATATGTGAAACTAGGTGGTATAAATTTAGCAACAATGTAATTAGCATAATCAGCATACCATGGGGCAGCACGAGAAGCATTTATGGCAGCTAATTGTTCATCAGGGAAGCTATCATCAATAGGTAGTGGGTCATCAAGAACATTCTCTAACCTAGACAAATTGTCTGCAACGGGGTTCTCAGCTCCCTTCCTATCAATAATATGCAAATCAAATTCTTGTATTAGGAGAACCCATCTAATAAGTCTAGGTTTAGCATCCTTCTTTTCCATAAGATATTTAATAGCAGCATGATCAGTGTGAACAGTTACTTTAGAATCAACAATATAAGGTCTGAACTTATCACAAGCAAATACAACTGCTAAAAATTCCTTTTCAGTAGTAGCATAATTTCTCTGGGTACTGTCTAGAGTTTTACTGGCATATTGAATAACATTTAATTTCTTATCAACTCTTTGTCCTAGAACTGTACCTACAGCATAATCACTAGCATCACACATAATTTCAAATGGTAAATTCCAATCAGGTGGCTGAACAATAGGTGCAGAAATCACGGCTTTGTTAAGTATTTCAAATGCTTCTACACAATCATCATCAAAGACAAAAGGAACATCCTTTTGTAAGAGATTAGTCAGAGGCCTAGAAATTTTAGAGAAGTCCTTAATGAACCTCCTATAAAAACCGGCATGACCAAGTGTCGGTGTGCAAAAGTAGGGGTTCTTTTGACCCCTTTACTTGTGCACGGGCAGTCAGAGCCGCCCCCGCGGCCACACCGAGCAGGGCAAAAGAGGGAAGCCGGAGCATGAGGCAATCAAAGCAACGCCAAGACCAGAGATGCAAAGAGCAAGAGGGTGAGGTGGACTCCCCCGGCAAGACCCTTGCCGGGACGGCCTCTGCGGCCCCGGCAAGAGCCTTGCCGAGGCAACTTGCCCGATGCCAGCGGAGCGCGCCACCCTTGAGCCCAGGGGTTCCAACGTCATCAACCATATTGAAACCAAGGCTTGGGAGGCACCTCCGTGGTGGCATGCAGATCTTTGTGAAGATCCTAAACATACAAGATCAGATGAGGACCAGAAGACGACGATCCTCGGCGGGATCCTAGCCGAGGAAATCCACGAGACCCTCGGCAAGATCCTTGCCGGGGGCGACCGTGATGCCACGGCAAGACCCTTGCTGGGGCCCCGGCAAGGCCCTTGCCGAAGACGCCTGCGAGGCCACAACCAGGCCCGTGTCTGCCAAGACTACACCGCCGCTCCCATGCAGCTGCTAGCTCAACCAGCTGGGCGGGCACCTGCGTGGCAGCATGCGGCCTCTACACCGACTCAGCTAGCACCTGCGTGGTGGCATGAAGATCTTCGTGAAGACTCCACCACCACGCCAGCCCAGCAGCCAGACAACATGGTGCTACAATGCCTCATTAGCTCAGACGCGCGTCGGAGCCAGGCGAGGCGGTGACAGCTGGGACGAGCTTCATTGCCGTCCCTGATAAAGCAAGAGGGGCACGTCGGCAGCGCATTAAATGTGTTTGTCCAACGGTGCCAGAGGATAGACTCATCCACTGTACACCTTTCCACCTCCTGTGTGGCACTGTGGCGACCCCTTTTGTCTATAAAAGGAGGCCCGAGGCGTCCAGGAGAAGGATTCAGATCTTTTGGGCAACACACGCACCGTAGCTAGCTCAAGAGCTTAAGAACACTCAAATACATACACCAAAGCAGGACTAGGGTATTACGCATCTTCGTGGCCCGAACCTGGGTAAACGATCCTTGTGCTGACCGCCAGACCCGCTCTTTGCACAACCCCGCGCCCGCAAACCGTAGAAGGGATCCCAGTGATCCCATAGGTGTCGTTTCCACCGACACCAAGGTAACTTCTTATACCTTTAATGTCCTTAGGACACGGCATCTTTTCAATAGCATCAACTTTAGCTTTATCAACTTCAATACCTCTTTCAGAAATTTTATGCCCCAAGACAATACCTTCATTAACCATAAAGTGGCACTTCTCCCAATTCAAGACAAGATTAGTTTCTTCACATCTCTGCAAAACTCGATCAAGGTTGCTCAAGCAATCATCAAAAGAAGTTCCATATACGGAGAAATCATCCATGAAAACCTCAACAATCTTTTCACAAAAATCAGAGAATATAGCCATCATGCATCTTTGAAAGGTAGCAGGTGCATTGCATAAACCAAAAGGCATACGTCTATAAGCAAAGGTACCGAAAGGGCAAGTAAAAGTGTTCTTTTCTTGATCCTCTTTTGATACGTATATTTGAATAACCATCTAGAAAGCAAAAATGTGTATGTTTGGATAATCTTTCTAGCATTTGATCAATAAAAGGTAAAGGGTAATGATCCTTTTTAGTAGCTTTATTTAGTTTGCGGAAATCAATTGCCATTCTATAACCTGTAACGATTCTTTGTGGGATCAATTCATCTTTATCATTAGGAACAACCGTAATACCTCCCTTATTAGGGACATAATGGACAGGACTTACCCACTGACTATCAACAACGGGATAAATTATACCTGCCTCCAGAAGGTTTAGTATTTCGTTTCTTACCACTTCTTTCATCTTAGGATTTAACCGTCGTTGGTGATCAACAACCGGTTTAGCGTCTTTCTCCAATTTTATTTTGTGTTGGCATAGAGTGGGACTAATGCCCTTAAGATCATCAAGAGTATATCCAATAGCAGCACGGTGCTTCTTCAGAGTTTTCAATAATCTCTTTTCTTCATGCTCTGAAAGGTTAGCACTAATAATAACAGGATATATCTTTTTCTCATCAAGATAAGCATATTTAAGAATATCAGGTAATGGTTTAAGCTCAAACACAGGATCACCCTTGGGTGGAGGAGGATCCCCTAGGATTTCAACAGGCAAGTTGTGTTTCAAAATAGGTCCCTGTTTAAAGAATTCTTCATCTATTTCCCTTCTTTCATTCAAAAACATATCATTTTCATGGTCTAGCAAATATTGTTCTAAAGAAGCATTAGGAGGCACGGCAATAGAAGCAAGACCAATAATTTCATCTTTACTAGGCAAATCTTTATCAAGGGGTTGCCTACGAAATTTAGCAAAATTAAACTCATGAGACATATCCCCCAAACCAATAGTAACAACATCCTTTTTGCAGTCTATCCTAGCATTAACAGTATTCAAGAAGGGTCTACCAAATATAATGGGAAAAAATCATCTTGTGGGGAACCAAGAACAAGAAAATCAGCAGGATATTTAACTTTCCCACACAAGACTTCAACATCTCTAACAATCCCAACTGGTGAAATAGTGTCTCTATTGGCAAGCTTAATTGTAACATCAATTTCCTCTATCTCAGCAGGTGCAATATCATGCATAATTTCTTTGTATAAGGAATGAGGTATTGCACTTGCACTAGCACCCATATCACATAAGCCATGATAACAATGATCTCCTATTTTAACAGAAATAACAGGCATGCCTACAACAGGTCTATGTTTATTTTTAGTATCAGGTCTAGCAATTCTAGCAGCTTCATCACAGAAGTAAATAACATGCCCATCAATATTATCGGCCAAGAGACCTTTAACCATAGCAATACTAGGTTCAACTTTAATTTGCTCAGGGGGTGTAGGTGTTCTAGTGTTACTCTTACGAACCACAGTTGAAGCTTTAGCATGATCCTTTATTCTAACATGAAAAGGAGGTTTCTCAATATAAGCAGTAGGAACAACAAGATCAACATTATAAGTGATAGTCTTTTCTTCAACTTTAATAGGTGCAACTACTTTTACTTCAATGGGAGGATTATATTTAAACCACTTCTCTTTAGGAATATCAACATGAGTAGGAAAGGATTCACAGAAAGAAGCTACTATCTCAGAGTCAAGTCCATATTTAGTGCTAAATTCACGGAAAACATCGGCATCCATAAAAGATTTAACACAATCAAATTTAGGTGTTATACCTGACTCTTTACCTTCATCGAGGTCCCAATCTTCAGAGTTGCATTTAATTCTTTCCAATAAATCCCATTTGAATTCAATAGTCTTCATCATAAAGGAACCAGTACAAGAAGTATCGAGCATGGAGCGATTACTGAGAGAAAGCCGAGCATAAAAAATTTGAATAATAATTTCTCTTGAGAGCTCATGATTGGGGCATGAATATAACATTGACTTAAGCCTCCCCCAAGCTTGACCGATGCTTTCTCCTTCGCGAGGCCAAAAATTATACATATAATTACGATCACGTTGAAGAAGATGCATAGGACAAAACTTCTGATGAAATTCCAATTTCAATCGGTTATAGTTCCATGATCCCATATCATCACATAGCCTAAACCATGTCAATGCCTTTCCCTTCAAAGATAAAGGGAATACCTTCTTCTTGGTAACATCCTCGGGCATACCTACAAGCTTAAATAATCCACAAACTTTATCCACATAGATTAGGTGCAAATCGGGATGCAATGTTCCATCTCGTGTAAAAGGATTAGCTAGCAGTTTCTCTATCATACCTGAAGGAATTTCAAAGTAAACATTTTCAGTAGGTTAAGTAGGTTGAGGAGCAACTCTTTGCTCTACTGGTCGGGGTGAAGATATCCCGAACAAGCCCCTCAAAGGATTACTTTCCATAGTAACAAGTGACAGTAAATTTCAGCACACTATATAAATTTTTCCTTACCAAATTCCACTTACCAAAGGCGCTTCACTCCCCGGCAACGGCGCCAGAAAAAAGTCTTGATGAACCACAAGTGTAGGGGATCTATCATAGTCCTTTCGATAAGTAAGAGTGTCGAACCCAACGAGGAGGAGAAGGAAATGACAAGCAGTTTTCCGTAAGGTATTCTCTGCAAGCACTGAAATTATCGGTAACAAATAGTTTTGTGATAAGGTAATTTGTAATGGGTAACAAGTAATAAAAGTAAATAAGGTGCAGCAAGATGGCCCAATCCTTTTTGTAGAAAAGGACAAGCCTGGACAAACTCTTATATGAAGGAAAACGCTCCCGAGGACACATGGGAATTATCGTCAAGCTAGTTTTCATCACGCTCATATGATTCGCGTTCGTTACTTTGATAATTTGATATATGGGTGGAGCGGTGATTGGGTGCTGCCCTTCCTTGGACAAGCATCCCACTTATGATTAACCCCTATCGCAAGCATCCGCAACTACAAAAGGAGTATTAAGGTAAACCTAACCATAGCACGAACCATATGGATCCAAATCAGCCCCTTACGAAGCAACACATAAACTAGGGTTTAAGCTTCTGACACTCTAGTAACCCATCATCTACTTATTACTTCCCAATGCCTTCATCTAGGCCCAAATAATGGTGAAGTGTCATGTAGTCGACGTTCACATAACACCACTAGAGGAGAGACAACATACATCTCATCAAAATATTGAACGAATACCAAATTCACATGACTACTTATAGCAAGACTTCTCCCATGTCCTCAGGAACAAACGTAACTACTCACAAATCATATTCATGTTCATAATCAGAGAGGTATTAATATGCATAAAGGATCTGAACATATGATCTTCCCCCAAATAAACCAGATTCTTCTAAAATTTCCATGAGGGCTCCTTTCATTGCTTCTTTCTTCTGCTGGATGGTTCTTTGTACCATGGGGTAAATATGACACTGAGTAGGATAGTGGGTTGTCCCTTCACACAAGAAACAAGTAATCTGCCTAGTTGGGCATTCTTCAGCTGGGTGACTTTCTTCACAATGAGGGCATTCATCCTTGTGTTCTTTATGTTTGTGTCCTATTTCTCCACAGAGCTTGCATGCACAAGGTTTCTTCATATCATTTCCATAAGACTTCAATTTCTGGGACACAAGACGAGACCTTTGCAGAGTCAACTTAAATTCTTTACAAGTGGTTACTCCTTGCCATCCATTGATGGTTTGGTACATCCTCCACCAAGTAGCAGCACCTCTTTCAAAGCACTGAAGAGCATGTTGGGCCATATCTTTTCCGGCTATAGTGTTATTCTTCATGTGATCTTCCATGTTCTAAATCCATCGATCCATCTCTAATTGACTTATCGGTCCCGGAAATGTGAGTTCATATCCATTCATCCTCTATTGGTTCCAAGGGTTTTGGGGTGAGATAATAGAGATAGAGAGGGATACACACAATACAAACAATAGTTTTGAAGAGACAGGTTTTTATTTTATGGCTGTCGAAAAAACATCAAACAAATGACAGCCCACAATCGTCGCATCTAACGTAGGTATATAACAGGGGTTTGGTCTTCTGAAGGTCAATAAATCTTCAAAGACGCCAAAGTCTTCAAGTCTTGTTCATGTCTCCGAAGGCTTCTTCCAATCGTGCTTGTCCTTCTCAAGTTCTTTTGCCAGATCATCTCTGTTGTTGCGAAGTCTCTCGTGACGTCCTTTAATATTACTGGAGTTGCGTTCCAAACTTCTGGGTTTCAACATCCTTGGCATGAACCATGGTCCTACTGTCCTTCTGTTCCTGACGAATCTCCGGTATCTCGAGGTTTTGCTCCTCTAGCTTAGCTACTTTCAGCTTCTGGGTCCTGAGTCCTTCACGAAATGCTTCCTTGTCAAATACGGCTTCCTGAGGGTCCGTCTTAAAATTCTTGATGTAATACTCCAGATCTTGGCGATACACCAGCTAAGGTTAAAACTTCGTCTTTTGCTGATAGGTGCTCCATTAGCCCTTTCATCATCCAATCCTTCCGAAGAAATGCATGCTTAACTCAGCACGGTGACAATAGCATAAGCGGGCGATGACATCACGGATAGCCGTGTTTATGCCCATGTCATTGCCATGAGCTATCATTCCATAGTTGGTATCTCCTGCCTTCGGGTTTTCTTGACAAAAGCTTTGAGTTTTAGAACTCCATGTTCCGGTCTTTCTCCGACACTCCTTGATCTCGGGTATTGACAGCTTCAATAGTCTGACAAGTTCCCTAAGGGTAGCCTTCCAAGGTCATACCAATCTGGAAATTCTTCAGAGCCTTCAAATTCTCCTAGTCTTCAGAGTCTTCAACCATTGTAGTTTCCATTATTATAATGCACGGTAAAATCCTCTTCATTCCGAAGTGGTCTTAGTTGTCCGATATCTTTTCGGAGTAGTCTCATCAGCTGAATCTTCGCGTGGTCAAAAGGGGAAAGGGGTACTGTCCAACTAAAAGGGAAATTTGATAAAGCTCAGAAAAGAAGAGAGGTAAAAGATCTTTTTGAAAATAAAGGTTTTAGAGAAATCCTTTCCTAAGGGCTTGCCAGGTTCTAGGGGTCACGTCCTACAGTCAACATGGGCTCTAATACCATCTTGTAGCGACCTGACCCAAATGGATCAAGTCTCTGTGCTTAAGTGTCATCCCTGGAACGGTATGATGACACACACAGTACTCGAGGATTTATAACAGAGTGCAATCACATGTAAAAAGTAACGTAAATACTATTACCTCACTCCATATTGCAGAAGTAACCACAAAGTTGAGGAGTTCCCAACAACACCAACGGCAACGTTGAGTGTAGACAACGTAACCCTATCATTTCACTTACTCGTCGTAAGATTCCTGCAACATGAGACGTTGCAGCCACGTAGGTCAGTACATTGAATGTACTGGCAAATCCAGAACATAGAATAATAAGGAGAATGTCTATATCTATATGCATATTTGGCTGGTGAAGGCTCTAAGTTTAATTTTGCATAAAGCTAATTTTTCCTACAACAAAGGAATACATTTTTATTTACTACCATGTTTATGCCATATTGAGAAGGTTCCTCCAACTCAATCCCAAATTACCAAATCATTAATAACCCAACAATTTCATTAAATAGAGTGATGAGATCAACCAATAATTCAAATACCAGATACTCAAAAATGTCCATAACCGGGGACACGACTAATCATGATTAGTTTGTACACTCTGCAGAGGTTTGCGCACTTTTCCCCACAAGACTCGATCTCCTCCGTTTAATTTCTCGCACTGCATGATGTTTGAGAAACAGATGACCGAGACACAGTCTTTCCGAAGAGGTCCCCTTAACCGATAGATAGGCCGGTCCACCTACAATTTCCCTACATCTGCTAGCCTATCCTGGAAAGGTTTCCCACAACTTACTCAACTATGCCAGAGCCCATAATGGCATGTGGCTGCACATGGGAGTTTCTAGCATGAATAATCTTATGATCCTATTGAGCCTGTGATGAGGACATCAATACCATTGTTACACCCACAGCCCCTGCTGCTATACATACTGGACCAATTACTAGAGCTCGCGCACGCCAATTAAATTACCAGGTACTTTCGTTTCTTGGTAATGATTCTAATGTTCATGAGAATATGATGCTGCCTAAATTGGATACATTTGTTTTGCTTACAAATGAAGGACCTAGCTTTGAGAAGGATGAACATTGGAGCAAAAACAAGCATGGAGATGATGGCATGCGCATGGGGAACAAGAACGGAGTTACAAGTGATGATTTCAAGACGTTGAAGCCACCATAATGCGTGCATGAAGCCTTGGACGAAATATACAAGATGCTACTTCATAACTTTCGTCCAGAGGCTATTCTAGGTTCTGCGTCACCTTATTATTGGGCCAGGCCCATGTAATTTCAAAATACTTGAGTATAGGCTGTTTTTAGAGTCCGTATGTGTGGGGAAACAAGAGATAGGGTTGGTTTCGGACCCCTTCCCCAAGGGCCACGAAATTCCCCCCTCTTCCTCCATATATACAACCCTTAGGGCGTCGTTTAGACTTTGGGTTTTGTTTAGATTAAAAGTTCGCCATAGCTGCAACTTCGCGTACTCGTTTGTGTTCAACGACCAGACAAAGGCGTCACAGAACCCCACCTTGATCAATAAAGCTTTCATCTTATATTCGCAATATCTAGATTGCAATATCAGTTTCTTGCTTGTTCTTCGTTTGCTCACAGGAAACAGACCCTCGTGGTCAGGTTAATCGTGCTCCGGCGTGGTCAATAACCTCTCGGAGTTGGTTTAGCGATTGCTAAGGCGCGACGTCATCGCACGTTCGTAGTCGTATCGTCAAAGTCGACTTCCACCAAAGCGATATCCATCATCTCATCGAAAGACGGGACACCTTTGCCTCTATCAAGTGGTATCAGATTTCCAGGTTGCTCGGTGAGATTTTACAGTTTTTCGTATAGATCAAGTCTGTTCTTCATACCTACAGTCGACGAAAAAGCCACAAAAGGTTAGTTCAGTATATCTGAATCAATCTGAGCCTTTGCATAATCTTTTTAGGGTTTTTGCTTTGTTGAATTTGCGGTTGCATCGTCGTGTCAAGTTGCTGGTCTTAGAGTCTAGTCTTTTAGAGTTTCGAGTTCTGGTCATAAGTTGTCACGCCACCGTGAAAAAAAATTTGTGCCCATCCTGTCAGTTTGACCTGGGAAGAGTTTTGAGACACTCGCCATTATAGTGATTTTTCGCAAAAAAAGGAGCGCAGAAAAAAAGAGCAAAAAAAAATTCCAGAGTGTGCTTTTCCCTTGTTTACGTGCAGCGCCGTGATTTTGTTAGTGTTCTAGGCTCGCGTCTCTAGCACGGTCTAGCCTAGGACCAGCACAGTACCGTCGTTGAGCGTTTCTTCAACTTTGCATCTCTGAATTGATTATTGCAGACCATTTTTGCTACCATATTATAAGCCTTCCCAGCTCCACATACATCTACATCGTGCGTTTGACTCTCCCTGGTAATCGCTCTATCCAAGCTTTGAGAGTTTTGACTACAACGGTTGCCGATCACCACCTGCTGTTGGGTAAGAACTGGTAAGAATTTGAGATTCGCTTGAAGGTTTTGTGACACACCACCATCACCACCACTTCCTAGTAGTCTGCAGGATCATATTCTTTTGTGTTTCTATTGCTGCTAACTATGGCAGGATCACAAGCCGATGAGACTGATTGGGAGAACATGACGAACAAGGAGTTGCATGATAAATTTCAGTAAATGATGAGTGGCCAGGTGGGAGATGTGCTAAACAGATTTGAAGAGGCTATGGAGAAGATATATGCCGTGGAGAAGTCGTTCGAGACAAAGCTGGATAACAAGTTTACTGAATTACTCAAGCGTCTTCCCCAACCACCACTGGCTGCACATGTCGCACCGCTACAACACAACAACCACATCTCCAACGCCGCCTTCCAAATCAAGTGGGACGAGCACAACGCGTTCCAATTGAGACTGGTCAAAATTCGGGTGCCGCTGCACCTCCTGTTGATGCTTCTTTGGCTCCTGCTACTGCGGCGGCTGAGGAGGATGACGATTATGCGGGCGATTATGAGGATGAGGTTGATCAAAATCAGAACTACGTGTAGCCACCAGCACCACCACCAGCAGGTCGACCTCAGGTATATATTCGCAACGGTAGGCCGGCACCACCACCTCAGGTACGAGATCATGACCATCTCCCTAAACTGAAATTGAATATTCCACCATTTGAGGGTAGATATGTTCCTGATATATATCTTACTTGGGAGTTAGAAACTGAACAACGATTTACATGTTTACAATATCCTGAGGAGAGACGTGTTCCTGCTGATGTTTGTGCTTTCACTAGCTTTCCATGTGTTTGGTGGTCTGAACATTGTAGATTATATCCTGTTCCAGCTACTTGGGCTGCTTTGAAAACTGCTATGCGTACTCGTTGGGTTCCACCATATTATCAACGTGAATTACTTCAAAAATTGCAGCGCTTAAGACAAGGGAAAAATTCTGTAGAAGAATATTATCAGGAATTACAAACTGGCATGATTAGATGTGGTATTGTTGAGGAGAATGAAGCTATGCTTGCACGTTTTATGGGTGGATTAAATAAAGAGATTCAGACCATTCTAGAGTATAAGGATTATAATAATATCACTCGTTTATTCCATCTTGCTTGTAAAGTTGAACGTGAAGTGCAGGACCGACAGCCATTGGCGCGAACTAACTTTTCTGCAGGTCGACCTTCATCATGGACACCGCGTGCATCTTCTACTTCCACTGCACCAGCACCTCCATCAGGTTCCACCTCCAGCCGTGATACAAGAAAGCAGGCACAACCACCACTATCTGCCAAGAGCGCACCTGCCGGGCCTGCACAGAGCTCTTCTTCTTCCATGGCATCGACAGGGCACACAAGTGATATTATTTGTCGTCGTTGTAAGGGAAGAGGACATTATGCGAGAGAATGCAAATCTCAGCGTGTAATGATTGCTACTGAGGATGGTGGGTATGAGTCCGCTAGTGACTATGATGAGGAGACTTTGGCTCTTATTACACGTGAAGAACATGGTGGAGATGATTCTGAAAATAAGACGCAATACATGGCTCCTGAAGACGCTGACAGGTATGAATGTTTAGTTGCTCAACGTGTTTTGAGTGTGCAGGTCACACAAGCAGAGCAAAATCAGAGGCATAATTTGTTCCATACAAAGGGAGTTGTGAAGGAACGTTCTGTTCGCGTCATCATAGATGGAGGGAGCTGTAACAACTTGGCTAGCATGGAGATGGTGGAGAAGCTATCTCTCACCACAAGACCACATCCACATCCTTACTACATCCAATGGTTCAACAACAGCAGCAAGGTTAAGGTAACACGTACTGTTCGTGTGCATTTTAGTATCTCTACATATGTTGATTATGTTGATTGTGATGTGGTACCCATGCAAGCATGTTCCTTATTACTTGGTAGACCATGGCAATTTGATAAAAATTCTGTACACCATGGTAGAAACAATCAGTATACTATTGTTCATAAGGATAAAAATATTACTTTGCTTCCTATGACTCCTGATTCCATTTTGAAAGATGACATTAATAGAGCTAATAAAGCAAAATAGGAGAAAAATAAGAGTGAAAATCAGATTGTGGCAAAAGAATTTGAGCAACAAATGAAACCTAATAATAAACCATCTAGTGTTGTTTCTGAAATTAAATTGAAAAGTGCATGTTTACTTGCCACAAAATCTGATATTGATGAGCTAGATTTCAGCAAATCTGTTTGCTATGCTTTTGTGCAAAGAGGCATTATTTTCATTCGAGGACGTGCTTTCCTCTTTGCCCCCTACTGTCACTAACATTTTGCAGGAGTTCGCTGACGTCTTTCCACAAGACGTGCCACCGGGATTACCACCTATTCGAGGGATTGAGCATCAAATTGACTTAATTCCCAGTGCATCGCTACCCAACCATGCACCATACCGTACCAATCCAGATGAGACGAAGGAGATTATGCGTCAAGTACAGGAGCTGCTCGACAAAGGTTATATACACGAATCTCTTAGTCCTTGTGCTGTTCCTATTATACTAGTACCTAAAAAGGATGGTACGTCGCATATGTGTGTTGATTGTAGAGGCATTAATAACATTACTATTCGTTATCGTCATCCTATTCCTAGGCTAGATGATATGCTTGATGAATTGAGTGGCTCTACAATATTTTCCAAAGTTGATTTGCGTAGTGGATACCATCAAATTTGTATGAAACTGGGAGATGAATGGAAAACAGCATTTAAAACTAAGTTTGGTTTATATGAGTGGTTAGTCATGCCTTTTGGGTTAACTAATGCACCTAGTACTTTCATGAGACTAATGAATGAAGTTTTACGTGCTTTCATTGGACGATTTCTGGTAGTCTATTTTGATGATATACTGATTTATAGCAAATCTTTGGAAGAACATTTGGAACATTTACGTGCTGTTTTTATTGCTCTACGTGATGCACGTTTGTTTGGTAACCTTGGGAAGTGCACCTTTTGCACCGACCGAGTATCTTTTCTTGGCTATGTTGTTACTCCACAGGGAATTGAAGTTGATAAAGCCAAGATTGAAGCTATTGAGAGTTGGCCGCAGCCCAAAACGGTCACACAAGTGAGGAGTTTCCTTGGCCTCGCTGGTGATTTGTGAGAGATTTCAGCACCATTGCTGCACCTCTCAACGAGCTTACAAAGAAGGATGTGCCTTTTGTTTGGGGTACCGCACAGGAAGAAGCCTTCACGGTATTGAAAGATAAGTTGACACATGCTCCTTTACTCCAACTTCCTGATTTTAATAAGACTTTTGAGCTTGAATGTGATGCTAGTGGAATTGGATTAGGAGGTGTGTTATTACAAGATGGTAAACTTGTTGCATACTTTTCTGAAAAATTGAGTGGGCCTAGTCTGAATTATTCTACTTATGATAAAGAACTATATGCCCTTGTTCGGACTTCAGAAACATGGCAACATTATTTATGGCCCAAAGAATTTGTTATACATTCTGATCATGAATCTTTGAAACATATTAAAAGTCAAGCTAAACTGAATCGTACACATGCTAAATGGGTTGAATTCATTGAAACTTTCCCTTATGTCATTAAACACAAGAAGGGTAAAGAAATATTATTGCTGATGCATTGTCTCGTCGCTATACTATGCTGTCACAACTTGACTTCAAAATATTTGGTTTGGAGACCATCAAAGATCAATATGTGCATGATGTTGATTTTAAAGATGTTTTGCAGAATTGTAAAGAGGGAAGAACCTGGAACAAGTTTGTCGTTAATGATGGATTTGTGTTCCGTGCTAAGAAGCTATGCATTGCAGCTAGCTCTCTTCGTCTTTTGTTGTTGCAGGAGGCGCATGGAGGAGGATTAATGGGACACTTTGGCGTGAAGAAGACGGAGGACGTACTTGCTACACATTTCTTTTGGCCAAAGATGAGACGGGATGTTGAGCGTTTTGTTGCTCGCTGCACTACATGTCAAAAAGCTAAGTCACGACTCAATCCTCATGGTTTATATATGCCTTTGCCTGTACCTAGTGTTCCTTGGGAGGATATATCTATGGACTTTGTTTTAGGTTTACCTCGAACAAAGAAGGGGAGGGATAGCATATTTGTTGTCGTGGATAGATTCTAAAAAATGGCACACTTTATACCATGTCATAAAAGCGATGATGCTGTTAATGTTGCTGATTTGTTCTTCCGTGAAATTATTCGTTTGCATGGTGTGCCAAATACTATTGTTTCAGATCGTGATACTAAATTTCTTAGCCACTTTTGGAGATGTTTATGGGCTAAGTTGGGGACTAAACTGCTTTTTAGTACTACTTGTCACCCCCAAACTGATGGACAAACTGAAGTAGTCAATAGAACATTGTCTACTATGCTTAGGGCTGTTTTGAAGAATAATAAGAAAATGTGGGAAGAATGCTTGCCTCATATTGAGTTTGCTTATAATCGTTCATTGCATTCTACTACTAAGATGTGCCCTTTTGAAATTGTGTATGGTTTCCTACCTCGTGCACCTATTGATTTGTTGCCTCTTCCATCTTCGGAGAAGGTTAATTTTGATGCTAAACAACGTGCTGAATTGATCTTAAAAATGCATGAGTTAACTAAGGAAAACATTGAGCGTATGAATGCTAAATATAAACTTGCTGGAGATAAGGGTAGAAAACATGTTGTGTTTGCACCTGGAGATCTTGTTTGGTTACATTTGCGTAAGGATAGATTTCCTGATTTGCGCAAATCAAAGCTAATGCCACGTGTTGCTAGTCCTTTTAAGGTGTTAGAGAAAATAAATGATAATGCATATAAACTTGAGCTGCCTGCAGATTTTGGGGTTAGTCCCACTTTTAACATTGCAGATTTGAAGCCTTATTTGGGTGAGGGAGATGAGCTTCCGTCGAGGACGACTTCATTTCAAGAAGGGGAGGATGATGAGGACATCAATACCATTGTTACACCCACAGCCCCTGCTGCTACACATATTGGACCAATTACTAGAGCTCGCGCACGCCAATTAAATTACCAGGTACTTTCGTTTCTTGGTAATGATTCTAATGTTCATGAGAATATGATGCTGCCTAAATTGGATACATTTGTTTTGCTTACAAATGAAGGGCCTAGCTTTGAGAAGGATGAACATTGGAGCAAGAACAAGCATGGAGATGATGGCATGCGCATGGGGAACAAGAACGGAGTTACAAGTGATGATTTCAGGACGTTGAAGCCACCATAATGCGTGCATGAAGCCTTGGACAAAATATACAAGATGCTACTTCATAAATTTCGTCCAGAGGCTATTCTAGGTGCTGCGTCACCTTATTATTGGGCCAGGCCCATGTAATTTCGAAATACTTGAGTATAGGCTGTTTTTAGAGTCCGTATGTGGGGAAACAAGAGATAGGGTTGGTTTCGGACCCCTTCCCCAAGGGCCACGAAATTCGCCCCTCTTCCTCCATATATACAGCCCTTAGGGCGTCGTTTAGACTTTGGGTTTTGTTTAGATTAAAAGTTCGCCATAGCTGCAACTTCGCGTACTCGCTTGTGTTCAATGACCAGACAAAGGCGTCACAGAACCCCACCTTGATCAATAAAGCTTTCATCTTATATTCGCAATATCCAGATTGCAATCTCAGTTTCTTGCTTGTTCTTCGTTTGCTCGCAGGAAACAGACCCTCGTGGTCAGGTTGATCGTGCTCCGGCGTGGTCAATAACCTCTCGGAGTTGGTTTAGCGATTGCTAAGGCGCGAATCGCACGTTCGTAGTCAAATCGTCAAAGTCGACTTCCACCAAAGCGATATCCATCATCTCATCGAAAGACGGGACACCTTTGCCTCTATCAGCCTGGGTGGATTTCCATAGGATGATCACACGGATACCCCGGGATCTCCTAGGACAACACTGGATTCCCCAGGTGCCCGGGCAAGCCACTGGTATCCCCAGGGTGCCCCAACCATTCCACCCAGATGTGTGTTAATGTTGCCACCTTAAAGTTAGCCTTAATTAATGTTACTCTCGCAACTTTCATGATTCTCACATACTACTCCCCGTCTACTAGCATGGCTAAGTGATACGTCTCCAACGTATCTATAATTTTTTATTGTTCCATGCTATTATATTATCTGTTTTGGATGTTTAATGGGCTTTAATATGCACTTTTATATTATTTTTGGGACTAACCTATTAACCGAAGGCCCAGTGCAAATTGCTGTTTTTTGCCTATTTCAGTGTTTCGCAGAAAAGGAATATCAAACGGAATCCAAATGGAATGAAACCTTCGCGAGGATCAGTTTTGGAACAAACGCAATCCAGGAGACTTGGAGTGGACGTCAAGGAAGCAACAAGGCGGCCACGAGGCAGGGAGGCGCGCCCAGGGGGGTAGGCGCGCCCCCACCCTCGTGGGCCCCTCGTAGCTCCACCGACCTACTTCCTCCACCTATATATACTCTTATACCCTGAAAACATCGAGGGGAGCCACGAAACACTTTTTCCACCGCCGCAACCTTCTATACCCGTGAGATCCCATCTTGGAGCCTTTTCGGGCGCTCCGCCGGACGGGGAATCGATCACGGAGGGCCTCTACATCAACACCATGGCCTCTCCGATGATGTGTGAGATTTTTTACCACAGACCTTCGGGTCCATAGTTATTAGCTAGATGGCTTCTTCTCTCTCCTTGGATCTCAATACAAAGTTCTCCTCGATTCTCTTGGAGATCTATTCGATGTAATACTTTTTGCGGTGTGTTTGTCGAGATCCTATGAATTACGGGTTTATGATCAAGATTATCTATGAACAATATTTGATTCTTCTCTGAATTCTTATATGCATGATTTGATATCTTTGCAAGTCTCTTCGAATTATCAGTTTGGTTTGGCCTACTAGATTGATCTTTCTTGCAATGGGAGAAGTGCTTAGCTTTGGGTTCAATGTTGCGGTGTCCTTTCCCAGTGACAGCAGGGGCAGCAAGGGACGTATTGTATTGTTGCCATCGAGGATAAAAAGATGGGGTTTATATCATATTGCTTGAGTTTATCCCTCTACATCATGTCATCTTGCCTAATGCGTTACTCTGTTCTTATGAACTTAATACTCTAGATGCATGCTGGATAGCGGTCGATGTGTGGAGTAATAGTAGTAGATGCAGAATCGTTTCGGTCTACTTGTCACGGACATGATGCCTATATACATGATCATGCCTAGATATTCTCATAACTATGCGCTTTTCTATCAATTGCTCGACAGTAATTTGTTCACCCATTGTAGAATTTGCT
The DNA here is from genome assembly GCF_018294505.1 of Triticum aestivum. Classification (NCBI taxonomy): domain Eukaryota; kingdom Viridiplantae; phylum Streptophyta; class Magnoliopsida; order Poales; family Poaceae; genus Triticum; species Triticum aestivum. The sequence goes on along the minus strand of NC_057802.1, from coordinate 239,279,492 downwards.
ATCTTGTGAGAAGCCACTAGTGAAACCTATGGCCCCCGGGTCTATTTTCCATCATATTAATCTCCCGCCAATGTGCTATTTCTGTCGCCGTTTATTTTGCAATCTTTACTTTTCAATCTATACAACAAAAATACCAAAAATATTCGTCTTATTATCTTTATCAGATCTCACTTTTGCAAGTGGTCATGAAGGGATTGACAACCCCTTTATCGCGTTGGTTGCAAGGTCCTTAATTGTTTGTGCAGGTACTAGGGATTTACATGTAGTCTCCTACTGGATTGATACCTTGGTTCTCAATAGCTGAGGGAAATACTTACGCTACTTTCTGCATCACCCTTTCCTCTTCAAGGGAAAACCAACGCATGCTCAAGAGGTAGCAAGAAGGATTTCTGGCACCGTTGCTGGGGAGATCTATGCACAAGTCAAGACATAACAAGTACCCATCACAAACTCTTATCCCTCGCATTACATTATTTGCCATTTGCCTCTCGTTTTCTTCTCCCCCACTTCACCCTTGCCGTTTTATTCGCCCATTTTCCGTTCGTCTCTTTTTGCTTGGTTCTTGTTTGCTTGTGTGTTGGATTGATTGTTTGTGACGATGGCTCAAGACAATACTAAATTGTGTGATTTTTCCAATACCAACAACAATGATTTTATTAGCACTCCGACTGCTCCTATTACCGATGCTGAATCTTGTGAAATTAATGCTGCTTTGTTGAATCTTGTCATGAAAGATCAATTTTCTGGCCTTCCTAGTGAAGATTCCGCTACCCATCTAAACAACTTTGTTGATTTGTGCGATATACAAAATAAGAAAGATGTGGGCAATGATATTGTTAAATTGAAGCTATTTCCGTTTCGCTTAGAGATCGTGCTAAAACTTGGTTTTCTTCTTTGCCTAAAAATAGTATTGATTCATGGAATAAGTGCAAAGATGCTTTTATCTCTAAGTATTTTCCTCTCACTAAGATCATCTCTCTTAGAAATGATATGATGAATTTTAAGCAACTTGATCATGAGCATGTTGCACAAGGTTGGGAGAGGATGAAATTAATGATACGTAATTGCCCTACGCATGGTTTGAATTTATGCATGATTATACAAAATTTCTATGTTGGATTGAATTTTGCTTCTAGAAATCTTTTAGATTTGGCCGCGGGAGGCACTTTTATGGAAATCACTTTAGGAGAAGCTACTAAACTTCTAGATAATATTATGGTTAATTATTCTCAATGGCACACCGAAAGATCTACTAGTAAAAAGGTTCATGCAATTGAAGAGATTAATGTTTTGAGTGGAAAGATGGATGAACTTATGATTTTTTTTGCTAATAAGAGTGTTTCTTCCGATCCTAATGATATGCATTTGTCCACTTTGATTGAGAATAATAATGAATATATGGATGTGAATTTTGTTGGTAGGAACAATTTTGGTAACAACGCATATAGAGGAAACTTTAATTCTAGGCCGTTCCCTAGTAATTCCTCTAATAATTATGGTAATTCCTACAACAACTCTTATGGTAATTTTAATAAGATGCTCTCTGATTTTGAGACTAGTGTTAAAGAATTTATGATTTCGCAAAAGAATTTCAATGCTTTGCTTGAAGAAAAATTGCCTAAGATTGATGAGTTGGCTAGGAACGTGGATAGAATTTCTCTTGATGTTGATTCTTTGAAACTTAGATCTATCCCACCTAAGCATGATATCAATGAGTCTCTCAAAGCCATGAGAATTTCCATTGATGAGTGTAAAGAAAGAACTGCTAGGATGCGTGCTAAAAAAGGCTGCTTTGTGAAAGCGTGTTCTTCTAGTTTTCATGATAATAATGATGAAGATCTAAAAGTGATTGATGTGTCTCCTATTATCTTTGTTTTCTAGTATGAATCTTGATAATGATGGGACTGGAGATGAGTCAACTTTAGTTAAAAGGTGTCCCAATGATTCGGAGTTTTTAGATCTTGATGCAAAAAATGGTAAAAGTGGGATTGAAGAGGTCAAAACTTTAGCCAGCAATGAACCCACTATTTTGGATTTCAAGGAATTTAATTATGAAAATTGTTCTTTGATAGATTGTATTTCCATGTTGCAATCCGTGTAAATTCTCCTCATGCTTATAGTCAAAATAAAGCTTTTACCAAACATATCGTTGATGCTTTAATGCAATCCTATGAAGAAAAACTTGAAATAGAAGTTTCTATCCCTAGAAAACTTTATGATGAGTGGGAACCTACTATTAAAATTAAGATTAAAGATCATGAATGCTATGCTTTGTGTGATTTGGGTGCTAGTGTTTCCACGATTCCAAAATCTTTGTGTGATGTGTTAGGTTTCCGTGAATTTGATGATTGTTCTTTAAACTTGCATCTTGCAGATTCCACCATTAAGAAACCTATGGGAAGGATTAATGATGTTCTTATTATTGCAAATAGGAATTATGTGCCCGTAGATTTCATTGTTCTTGATATAGATTGCAATCCTACTTGTCCTATTATTCTTGGTAGACCTTTCCTTAGAACGATTGGTGCAATTATTGATATGAAAGAAGGAAATATTAGATTCCAATTTCCGTGAAGGAATAGTATGGAACACTTTCCTAGGAAGAAAATTAAATTACCTTATGAATCCATTATGAGAGCCACTTATGGATTGCATACCAAAGACGACAATACCTAGATCTATTCTTGTTTTTATGCCTAACTAGGGGCGTTAAACAATAGTGCTTGTTGGGAGGCAACCCAATTTTATTTTTGTTCCTTGCTTTTTGTTCCTGTTTAGTAATAAATATTTCATCTAGCCTATGGTTAGATGTGGTTTTATGTCTTAATTAGTGTTTGTGCCAAGTAAAACCTATAGGATCTTCTTGGGTGATAATTATTTGATCTTGCTGAAAAAGACAGAAACTTTCTGCTCACGAAAACAATTGTTAGAAATCACCAGAAAGTGATAACATACTGATTCCAATCGCAGTAGATCAACAATCAAATTATCTAGGTCGTCCTATTTTGGTAGATTTTTCTGAGCTATATAAGTTTGCGTTTGATACAGATTACTACAGACTGTTCTGTTTTTGACAGATTCTGTTTTTCGTGTGTTGTTTGCTTATTTTGATGAATTTAAGGCTAGTATCGGGAGGTATGAACCATAGAGAAGTTGGAATACAGTAGGTTTAACACGAATATAAATAAAGAATGAGTTCATTACAGTACCTTAAAGTGGTGGTTTGTTTTATTTCGCTAACGGAGCTCATGAGATTTTCTGTTGAGTTTTGTGTTGTGAAGTTTTCAAGTTTTTGGGTAAAGATTTGATGGATTTTGGAACAAGGAGTGGCAAGAGCCTAAGCTTGGGGATGCCCAAGGCACCCCAAGGTAAAATTCAAGGACAACCAAAAGCCTAAGCTTGGGGATGCCCCGGAAGGCATCCCCTCTTTCATCTTCGTCTATCGGTAACTTTACTCGATGCTATATTTTTATTCACCACATGATATGTGTTTTCCTTGGAGTGTCTTGTATTATTTGAGTCTTTGCTTTTTAGTTTACCACAATAATCCTTGTTGCACACACCTTTTGTAGAGACACACATGAATCGGAATTTATTAGAATACTCTATGTGCTTCACTTATATCTTTTGAGCTAGATAATTATGCTCTAGTGCTTCACTTATATCTTTTAGAGCATGGTGGTGGTTTTATTTTATAGAAATTATTGATCTCTCATGCTTCACTTATATTATTTTGAGAGTCTTTTAGAACAGCATGGTAATTTGCTTTGGCTATAAAATTAGTCCTAATATGATGAGCATCCAAGATAGGTATAATAAAAACTATCATGTTAAGTGCATTGAATACTATGAGAAGTTTGATATACTAGTGGGAATTTTACATTATAGAACTTGGCTTGTATATTCCAATGGTGGGCTTCCTCAAAATGCCCTAGGTCTTCGTGAGCAAGCGAGTTGGATGCACACCCACTCAGTTTCTTTTGTTGAGCTTTCATACACTTATAGCTCTAGTGCATCCGTTGCATGGCAATCCCTACTCACTCACATTGATATATATTGTTCGGCATCTCCATAGGCCGTTGATACACCTAGTTGATGTGAGACTATCTTCTCCTTTTTGTCTTCTCCACAACCACCATTCCATTCCACGTATAGTGCTATGTCCATGGCTCACGCTCATGTATTGCGTGAAGATTGAAAAAGTTTGAGAACATCAAAAGTATGAAATAATTGCTTGGCTTGTCATCGAGGTTGTGCATGATTTAAATATTTTGTGTGATGAAGATAGAGCATAGCCAGACTATATGATTTTGTAGGGATAACTTTCTTTGACCATGTTATTTTGAGAAGACATAATTACTTTATTAGTATGCTTGAAGTATTATTATTTTTATGTCAATATTAAACATTTGTATTGAATCTTTCGGATCCAAACATTCATGCCACAATAAAGAAAACTACATTGAAAATTATGCTAGGTAGCATTCCACATCAAAAATTCTGTTTTTATCATTTACCTACTCGAGGACGAGCAGGAATTAAGCTTGGGGATGGTGATATGTCTCCAGCGTATCTATAATTTTTTATTGTTCCATGCTATTATATTATCTGTTTTGGATGTTTAATGGGCTTTAATATGCACTTTTATATTATTTTTGGGACTAACCTATTAACCGAAGGCCCAGTGCAAATTGTTGTTTTTTGCCTATTTCAGTGTTTCGCAGAAAAGGAATATCAAACGGAATCCAAACGGAATGAAACCTTCGCGAGGATCGTTTTTGGAACAAACGCAATCTAGGAAACTTGGAGTGGACGTCAAGGAAGGAACGAGGCGGCCACGAGGCAGGGAGGCGCGCCTAGGGGGTAGGCGTGCCCCCCACCCTCGTGGGGCCCTCATAGCTCCACTGACCTACTTCCTTCGCCTATATATATACTCTTATACCCTGAAAACATCGAGGGGAGCCACGAAACACTTTTTCCACCGCCGCAACCTTCTGTACCCGTGAGATCCCATCTTGGGGCCTTTTCGGGCGCTCCGCCGGAGGGGGAATTCAATCTTACGGTGTCCTTTCCCAGTGACAGTAGGGGCAGCAAGGCATGTATTGTATTGTTGCCATCGAGGATAAAAAGATGGGGTTTATATCATATTGCTTGAGTTTATCCCTCTACATCATGTCATCTTGCCTAATGCGTTACTCTGTTCTGATGAACTTAATACTCTAGATGCATGTTGGATAGCGGTCGACGTGCGGAGTAATAGTAGTAGATGCAGAATCGTTTCGGTCTACTTATCACGGACATGATGCCTATATACATGATCATGCCTCGATATTCTCATAACTATGCGCTTTTCTATCAATTGCTCGATAGTAATTTGTTCACCCACCGTAGAATTCGCTATCTTGAGAGAAGCCACTAGTGAAACCTATGGCCCCGAGTCTATTTTCCATCATATTAATCTCCTGCCAACGTGCTATTTTAGTCGCCGTTTATTTTGCAATCTTTACTTTTCAATCTATACAACAAAAATACCAAAAATATTTGTCTTCTTTATCAGATCTCACTTTTGCAAGTGGTCGTGAAGGGATTGACAACCCCTTTATCGCGTTGGTTGCAAGGTTCTTAATTGTTTGTGCAGGTACTAGGGATTTGCGTGTAGTCTCCTACTGGATTGATACCTTGGTTCTCAACAACTGAGGGAAATACTTACGCTACTTTGCTGCATCACTCTTTCCTCTTCAAGGGAAAACCAACGCATGCTCAAGAGGTAGCACTAAGCAATATATGACATAATGAATATCCCCAGGGTGTTTCAAAAAGGTAATAGGTTCCTACCTCATCAACTACATAGCAATACCCACATATTTACCTAATCCTACTCATGCAATCTTTGAGGGTGAAACTAATGCAAGTAAAACTGGGTATAAAAGAGTATTATCATAGTGTGAACTTGCCTTGTACTGTTGATGAAGATCCTTCGCACTCATAATTCCTGATAGTTCTACTCGTCACACTCCATTCAATCTATCGTAAGCAAGCAATTATAACCACACATAAGCAATCACTCAAAGATTCAAAAGAACGCAGCTTTTTTTTGGGAAAACTTCCAAACCAACAAATAAAACTCATGGACACAAACATATTTTTAATAGCAGCAAAATTATTTGATTTTGATCTTAACAGAAGGTACATGTCAGGAGCTTCGATTTGCAAAAAGAATCAATTAAATCAGAGTTGTAAATCTCAAGTTATAGCCAAAACAAGTTTGAATTTGAATCTAATCTAATTCAAATTTTTAAATTTCAAAAATTTGATTTTATATGTTCTCTGGATAGATGAGATCATAATGAAGAAATTGGTGTTGGTTTCGTTGGATTTGGATAAGCGAGCAAAAAGTTGTGATCGTTTGAAAACCAGGGGCTAAACTGCAAAGAAAAATAATCACGGATAGGTCCCTGGCCGAAAATAAATAGAAAAAGAAAAACCTACCGAACGAACGTTCGCTAAACAGATCTACAGAACGAAAACATTCACTAAAACTTCCTAAACAGATAACGTACGCTAAGCAACTAAACAAAAATAATAAACTAGGTTTTTTAAACGAAAAACAAACCCTAAAAAGAAAACCGACGATACCGGGCTGGTTTATACCGGTTCGGTTGGCGGGTCGCGGATCGGGCGGCGGTTCATCGGCGGTGGCGGCGGCTCCGTCGGGCGGGGTGATCGGCTCCGGCGGCGGGCGGCTGCGGGGCGGCGGCAGCGACTGCAAGCGGCGACGGTGGCTGCACGGGCGAAGTCGGCGGGGTGGCGCTGGCGGCGGTGTGCAGCGGCGCGGCGGCGGGGCGTGCAGTGGCGGCGACGAGATGCGAGGGCGGCGGCGGCGGCTGCGGTGCGAGGAGGAGAGAGAGGCCGGGGGTCGGCGGCTTTTTAAGGCGGGGAAGGAGAGGCGGTGCCTTGTGCGAGGGGCCGGGGCGGAGGCGGAGTCCTGCGCGGACACGGCGTCGCCGGCGAGGCGTGCTGGAGCCGGGCTCCTGCTCGGGGAACTAGACGAGCGGCAGGAGGCGGTTCCAGCGCGGGCGCTGCGGCTGGCCTAGCTGGGCCGGCCCAGTTCGGCGGGAAGTTTAAAAAGAAATTTGACAGAAAATAAAATAAAATAAAATAAAACCAAATAAAATAAAATATAACATAGGCATATTATATATCAAAATTTTCAAAAAAAGATTTTCTACAACATGAACATTTTTTTAGCGTCTAATAAATTCCAAAAAAAGCAGACAGTGCTACTGGTTTATTTAAAAGCCAAATAAAATTATTTTAAAATTCCAAAATAAGTTCAAATTTATTTCTCTCTATTTTTCTATTGTAGGGAATAATTTTACCCAATTTTCCATATATTTTATTTTTGCACAAAAATAATTTGAATAAAAACCAAACAACTCCAAATTGAAAATAATTTCAAAGGGACTTTAAATTTGATTCTTTGAAACTTCCAACTCCCTTTCTTAGCATTTGAAGAAGTCATTTTATCTTCTCTCATGAAACTCATCGAGTCGCATAAAGTTTCTGAAGTTGAAATATTTCCAAATGGAATTCGAATCTTTTCCAAACCCTTTTCATTTATTTAAATGGAAGAAGTCATATCATCTTCACTCTAGGGTTTTATGATGAAATGAATTTGAATTCATGGAGATCATAAATGCAAGATGAAAGTTTGGGAAAGTCATTTCATTCCCTCTCATTTAACTTTCAAAAAGTTTCAAATTTCACTCAAGTTCACACAAGCAACCACACCACAATCAAACAATCAACCAAAACTATTTATTTAATATAACATTCCAAAATTTAGAATTTTGGGATGTTACAGATCCTCATTAAGAGGAAACTACTATCATGCATACAAATAAACTCCGCATGGGTAGCGTTAATATTATTGGAAAAGGTGTTATTCAAGATTTCTTTACTTTTGCTGGTATGTTACCTATGCTAGGAGGGTCAATCCTCAATAAAACTCTTGTCTTGCAGATGCCATATCTTTGCTTTTAGTTGAACTTGAAAGACAATTTGTTCACATGCATCCTTCCATACAAAGGATCCTTCTAGAATTCTCTAATATTCAAGATCCTTCCATTAAACGTGTTACCACTATATTTCTAGCTTATGAATTTGGGCATATTACGAAAGAAGCACATGAAATATTTGCTCATTACAATATAAATTGTGGTTTCCCTCCTATAGTGGAGATCCTTTTTAATCAAGAAGAGATAAGGAGACTACAATCTCCAGATTATGCAGCTTACAATGAAAATCTAAGGAAAAAGGTTCCGCCATCTGTTTTGATTGATAAGTTTCCAAACAAAATGATAACTTTGCTATACAAAATAATGGACTAGGACTTGTTCTTAAAAAAAGGCTTCGGGAGCATAATCAAAGGAACGTTTATAATGAAGAGATATTGATCACTTATAAAGGGCGAAGGGAAGAACCTCCTCCTCCTCCCAAACTTGATCTTATAGATCCTTACCCAATTAAATTTAGCCCTTTTGATTATTTTTGTTTGCCACAAAGAAAACTTGCTGCTGAAAGGAGGGAGTATGAGATGAGCATGGATGACCCCCCTCACTTTTACTACAATACTTGAATCTATGCATTATGCCTAGCTATGGGCGTAAAACAATAGCGCTTGTTGGGAGGCAACCCAATAGTTATCTTCAAAAATTTTGTTTTCTTTTCTATTATCTAATAAATATGCAATTATACTACTTTTCTAATTGTGCTTTCTTATGTTTAATTAGTGTTTTGTGCCAAGTAAAGCCTTTAGGATGGTTTGGGTGATATATGATTTGATTCTATGCATTAACACAAACTTTTACATCCAGTAACATAATTGTTTAAATTCGATGGAGCGTGATAAACTTCTAATTTTTTTTACACATGATTGATATAAAAATTTCCCACATTGTCGTAATTTTTCAGAAATTTTAGATTACATAAGTATGGTTAAAGTTGGGATTACTACAGACTTTTCTATTTTTGACAAATTCTGTTTTCGTTGCATTGTGTGCTTATTTTGATCAATCTAAGGATTGTATCGGGGGGGGGGGGGTACAAGCCATGGTAAAGTTGGAATACAGTAGGTATAATGCAATAATAAAATATGAATGGGTTTGCAACTGTACTTAAAGTGGTGATTTGCTTTATTATACTAACAGATCTCACAAAGGTTTTGTTAAGTTTTGTGTGATTGATGTTTTCAAGTTTTGGGTGAGATCATGCTGGATGAAGGAATAAGGAGTGACAAGAGCCTAAGCTTGGGGATGCCCATGGCACACTAAGATAATATTCAAGGACTACCAAGCAACTAAGCTTGGGGATGCCCCGGAAGGCATCCCCTCTTTCTTCTAACGACCATCGGTAATTTTACTTGGAGCTATATTTTTATTTGTCACATATCATGAGTTTTGCTTGGAGTGTCTTGTGTTATATGAGTATTTGCTTGTTTTGCTTTTTAGTTTGTCACAATCATCCTTGCTGGACACACCTATTTGAGAGAGCCATAATGATACCTTGATTTGTTAGAATTGCTCTATGTGCTTCACTTAAAATTTTTTGACCTAGGGAATTGCTCTAGTACTTCACTTGTATATTTTTGAGCATGGTGGTGGTTTAAATTTTAAAGAAACATGCTCTCATGCTTCACTTAGGTTATGTTGAGAGTTAGTAAATTTTTGAAGAAACACTCTCAGGCTTCACTTAGATAATTTTGAGAGTTAGTAAAATTTTAAAGAAATATCCTCTCATGCTTCATTTGTATTATTTTAAAAGTCACAATTTTTTGAAGAAATATTTATGCTCTCGTGCTTCACTTAAATTTGTTTGAGAGCTTGTTATTAGCAATGGTAATTTGCATAAGATATGAATTTGGTCCCAAAGTTATAGATATTCAAGAGGGATATAATAAAAACTTTCATGAAGATCATTGCACATTAGAACTTGATTCCTTGCAATAGTTTTGCAATGTGGAAATAGTAATATGTGAGTCATGTTGGTGAGTAATTATGCTTTAGTGAGAATATTGGTGTTAAGGTTTGTGATTCCCTATCCAAGCATGAAAGTCAATAGTTATGCAACTAAGTTACATCCTACTTGTGGTGCATTATTCAGTGTTAGTAATGTTCAATGCTCGTTTATGATCGTTTTGGTTGGTCGCTTCTCAATCTATTTGCTAGCCTTCATTTGTACTAAGCGGGAATGCTGCTTGTGCATCGAAAATCCTAAACCAAGTTGTGCCAAATGAGTCCACTGTACCTACCTATATGTGGTGTTCCCTTGCCAGTCCAAGTAAATTTGTATGTGCCAACTCTAATGTTCAAAATAAATTTCCTTTTTGTGTGCCCGTACAGCTCATGAAGCGGCAAGGGGTGGTTAATATTTTCCATGCTAGGTATGTTATTCTCAAGATGAGTGTTTACTCACTTGTCATTGCACGAGACTGTGGCAGGTAATAGAGATGCCTAGTCCCGAAATGAAAAAAAATTATATATGTTGTTCATAATAAATTCCTTGGGAAGCGTTGGTATGGAAGGCACCCATGGATACGGCTAGCCATGGATTGTGTAAGAATGGTGGAAAGGAAATAAACTTTATTTTCTGTTTGGGAACCGCCTATGATATATCTAGCATGGAAGATATTGGGAATTCCCAGTCGTTTTCATTGACAGGAAAAGCATGCCTCTGAAAACAATTTTATCTCTCAATTTAAGCTATGAGCTCTGGCACCTCTACAAATATCTGCTTCCCTCTGCGAAGGGCCTATCTATTTACTTTTATTAAATTTTTATTTATATTGAGTCTCCACCTTATCTTATAAAGCACCAACTAGGGAACACTATTGTCATACTTGTGCATTGGATGTAGCTAATATTTGAGTGTGTTTCATGAATGGATCAATGATTGAGCATAATGGGCTAGGGATAACTTTTTTTAGTGTTGATATTTTGAAAGACATGGTTGCTTGTTGATATGCTTGAGTATTGATGTCTTCATGTCAAATTATAGACTATTTCTTTGAATCACTTAAAATCCAAATGTCCATGCTACAAAAGAAAAGAATATGTGATGAACATGATAGGTAGCATTCCACATCAAAAATTCGGTTTTTATCATTTACCTACTCGAGGACGAGCAGGAATTAAGCTTGGGGATGCTTGATACGTCTCCAACGTATCTATAAGTTTTGATTGTTCCATGCTATTATGTTATCAATCTTGGATGTTTTATATACATTTACTAGCAACTTTATATAATTTTTTGGGACTAACCTATTAACTTAGTGCCCAGTGCCAGTTGTTGTTTTTTGCTTGGTTTCTACTTTGCATAATATGAATACCAAACGAAGTCCAAATGCCACTAAACTTTTTGGAGTTTTTTCTCTCGTGATAAGAGACCCTGGAAGCTTCTGGACCACACGAGAAGAGGCTCATGGGGCCCACTAGGCACCAGGGCGTGCTAGGGGCCTCTGGTGCGCCCTAGTTGGTACTGTGGCCCACGGGCACTGTCTTGACCTACCTCCGCCTCTATTAAAATGCTCTAAAATCCCCAAAACCCTAGGGGAGTCGAGAAATACTTTTTCCGCCGCCGCAAGTTCCAGAACCACGAGATCCAATCTAGAGGCCTTTTTCAACACTCTGTCGCAGGGGGCAACGATCATGGAGGGGTTCTTCATCATCCTTGCTACCCCTCCGATGGTGTGTAATAGTTTACCACAGACCTACGAGTTTGTAGTTTGTAGCTTGATGGATTCTTGTTGTAGGGTAGAACCCTAAGATGTATCTTTTCACACTTGGAGGGGGGAAAGGGATGAACACCAAGAACATAAAGAGGAATTCACTCCAACAATACCCAATCACACATCCACTAGAATAGGAAAAAAAATAGACCCACAAGATTACATGCACAATCAAAGGAAACAAGGACTAGGTAGAGTTCTTCCCACTCCTAAGAGATGAGGTCTTGATGGTAGTCTTCTCCAAGAGGAGGTCTTGAAATCCACAAATGGATCCTCTCCTAAGAGGTCTAGATCTCCAATGGAGTGGTAGATGGAGCAAAGCTCTCAAATATCTCACATATACTTTGCTAATTCTAAACATAACCCTAGGTATAGAATATATAGGCTTGGGGGCGAGGTGGATGAAGAGGTGGCCCAAAACCCGATCTCAGCCGGCCATACTGTAGGGCCCGTGCGCACGGTGTAAGTTGAGCTCGTGCACACGGGGGTCCCGTGCGCATGGTATACGCCGTGCACACGGGGTGCTATAGCCGTAGCTCCCTGTGTAAATCGTGGGCACGGGGTCTCAGGTGCCCTTGCGCATGGGGTCGCCTGGGACTTCCAGTCCAGCTCCTGTGGGCTTCCTTCTTCTTCTGCCAGGCCTAGGGGTGGTTCTCCTACTCCTTGGCGATGTTCCTATTCATACCTAATGATACATAGTGCATTTTGGTGAGGTAGAAACCAAGTTCCACTCGTGTCCATATGCATGTCAAGTAGGAAGGAGTTCACCTCAGTTTCCATTGCGCGTGCTCTAGCTCTTGTCATGGGTCCTCGTGGTGTTTGATGTGTTGGTGTAGGGTCCATGGGGATGATGGAAGGATGCTCCGCATCATAAACTCCCCCCCCCCACCCGTGGGAGAGATCCGTTTACGGATCATGATCGTCATGATCATGGTACTTGGCTAAGTCCTTGATGTTGAAGATGTCACTAACGTTGTACTTGTCGCGTGGAATGTCAATCTTGTAAGCGTTGTCATTGTAGCGTGCTAGCACCTTGAAGGGTCCATTGGCTCGTGGTAGTAGATGTTGAGCTCGGTGGCGATGCGATGTACTTGATGCTCGATCGTTGCCCTTGTATCTTTATGCATCTTCTTGAGAAACCTTTCCCTTTCCCTTGCATCCATGTTTGCGCGTTCTTGGAATGGAAGAGGTAGAATGTCCAATGGAGACAATGGGTTGAAGCCGTAGACAACCTCGAAAGGGGACTTGCTGGTAGTAGAGTGTCGAGCTCGATTGTAGGCGTACTCGACGATGGGTAAGCACTCCTCCCACTCCTTGATGTTCTTCTTTATCAACGCGTAGGAGAGTAGATAGCATCCGGTTGGTGACTTCCGTTTGGCCATCGGTTTGGGGGTGATAGGCCATCGAGAATAGTAGCTTGATCGTGCTTCCGGCATCGTCGGTAACCTCAGGAGATTGGTTTAGAGATTGCTAAGGCGCAACGTCGTGCATGTTTGTAGCCGGATTGTCAAAGTCGACTCCACCAAATTGATAGTTATCATCTCATCGAAAGATTGGGCCCCTCACCTCTATCAAGTGGTATCGGTTTTCAGGTTGCTCGGTGAGAATTTCTAGTTTTCCCTAGATTAGATTTATTTTCTTACCTATTGTCCAAGAAAAAGCCACAAAAAAAGTTAGATCTATTCATCCTTTGTCCAAGCCGGTCCGAGCCTTTGCAATTTTCTTTTCATTGTTTGCATTATTGAATTATCCGTTGCATCGTCGTGTCGAGTTGCTGATCTTAGTGTCTAGTTCGTTCAGAGTTTCGAGTTCTGCTCACATTAGTCACGTCGCCACTTCATCGTTATCTCTTCCGCTCTCCACACCCCATCCATCAGTTTCCACCACGTGCTACCCATCGTTCAATGTAATAATCATAGGTGAGGTCATTCATATCTTCGCTTGATCCAATCTACATCTTATCTAGTTTGTCTTGGAAAGAGGGAGAGAGGAAAAAAAAGACAGAAAAAGAAAAAAAAGTGTGAGAAAAAAAGGAGAGAAAGAAAAAGAAAAAAAGTGTGATAAAAAAGGAGAGAAAAAACAAAATTTGGATCTATCTAGACTCAATCTCGTACCTGAATTCGGATTGGAATCTGTTTTGTGCACTGTTCAGTAAAACAGGCACAACTTCCTTATACGAAGTCCGTTTTGTCTCCGCGAGTAGTCAAATTAAAGCTAGCGACGAGCCACATCTAAATAGTTCCAGAAGCTAGTTCAATATTTGCCACCCCAAAATCGGCTTCTAAATAGGTCCTTTTGCCCTCCGAAGTTCGCGAACACATATTTTTCTAGTTTTTCAGGTTAGTTTTATGAATTTTTTGACTCCTCATATCAACTCGGAATTGAGTGATTCTTTTTGCATTTTAAAGCTGGAGTCAGCGACATTCTTGAGAAAAATCATCATAATATTGGCACAAACTTTTCTAGCGTAAAGCTGGAGAGAGAGTGATTGGTATATTCTACTTGGTAGTTGTTTCTCATCATTATCTTTACTGCCATTGTGATCTTCACTTATATTTTGCTGTCCAGAGCTACTTCATATCCTTTATTGATGCTAGTTGTGCAATGCTGTGACCTCATTAGTGTTCTAGGCTTGCGTCTCTAGTCCGGTCTAGGCTAGAACCAGCACAATACCGTCGTTGAGCATTTATTCAACATTGCATCTCTGAATTGATTATTGCTAATATTTTCCTACCATATATTTAAGCCTTCCAAGCTCCACGTATTTATACACCATGTATATGTACGTTCCCTTGGCAATTGCTTTACTCAATCTTCAGAGTTATTTGACAACGATGGTTGCCTGTCACCACCTGCTGCATGGTAAGAACTTGTAAGACATTGATATTTGCTATATCGTGAGTGTTTTACCACCACATCCTAGTAGTTCATAGGAACATTATTCTCGGATTTTGTTTCTTACTTTCTACTAATTATGGTAGGTTTCGGAGTTGTTAGTTCTTGGGCTTCATCGATCGTGGGAGACATGCCACCACCTAAGCAAATACTACAACCGTCACGAGAGGTACACAAACATCCCAATGCACATGATCAGGTTAATGTTTCTATACCACCATTTAATGGCCGTTTTAGAGCTGCTTTATATATTGCATGGGAGTTTGACATAAATAATATATTAGCTTCACATAATTTTGCTGAATGTAAAAAAGTTCAGGTAGCGGTTGGTTCATTCACTGGTTATGCTTCAGTTTGGTGGGGTGAATACTGTCGGTTAAACCCTGATTATATACCTACTACTTGGGATAGTTCAAAACATGTCATGAGAGATAGATTCATAGATGTTCATTATAGTCGTGGCATGATTAAAAAACTACAACATTTAAGACAAGGTAGTGACACCGTAACAAAATATTATGATGATTTACAAAATACCTGGTTGCACTCATTTTTAGAAGAAAGTGAAGAAGGTTTTATGGATAGAAAAATAGAAGTTTAGGTGCTGTTCAAAAAGTCCCCTCACGTCACTTTTGGGCCAAGAGAAGATAGAGTCCAAGTCTCTCACGTTCTGGATTCAGATTCGGACTACACAGACATACCTGACTCAGAACGCCAAGAACTCTTTCATACGGACTCCGAATTGGGTGATTATTTTTTTGTTGGAAAGTAGATTTCGTGCTCTTTCTAACCAATTGGAATCGCACTAAAATTCGTCCAGAGCGTTGTGTTATCGATGAAACAATCTGACATTGTAGCAGAATCTGAGTCAAACTACAAGTCCAAAGGTGTTGCATCACCGGTGCCCATGAGCCTTGTACGACCTAGGGTTAGTTTTAGGCTGCCTTGGGAGGTCCTCCCACCTCCTTGGCCGCCACCCTTTGCTCCTATATAAGTAGATCCATCTAGTAGCTTTTTTCTTGGGTTTTATTTAGTTAAAAGTTATCCATTGATGCAACTTCGTGTACTTCGTTTGTGTCCAACAACCAGACCAAGACCGCTTATGAAACCAAACTTTTATCATCTATACTCGCAATATTCAGACTACATTATCATATTCTTGCTTGTTCTTCGATTGCGCGCAGGAATAGACCTTCGTGGTCAGGCTGATCGTGCTTCCGGCATCGTCAGTAACCTCAAGAGATTGGTTTAGCGATTGCTAAGGCGCAACCTCATGCATGTTTGTAGCCAGATCGTCAAAGTTGACTCCCCCAAATCGATAGTTATCATCTCATCAAAAGATCGGCCCCCTCGCTCCTATCAACATCACACACAATTTTCCTCATTAAATCGTTTGTGATCGCGTTGCCATTGCACATGATATTAACAATTTTATCATGTGTGTTATTAAATGCATCACACACGGTGCGTAGAAGAAACTGTGTGGCAAAGGCTGTCCATCACACACACTTTTTATGTGGTAAACGTTTGCGCAAGGTGGCCTAACGCAAACAGTTTTCAACAGGATGTCGTGTGTGATTGTTCATTGATACAACACGGTTTATTCCTAGAAACTGTGTGCGTTGCCTGAGATCATCGCCCACGGTGTTTTCTCTATAACCGTTTGCAATAGAAAAACCCAATTAGTAGGCTAATTGTCTTATTATTAATAATCCGTTTATTAATCTAATTGACATTTCGTATTAAGCACACAATATAATTCATTTCCATATTAAGGAAGCAAGGTTGCATAACTGAAATACCTCAGAGTACAACATCATATAGCTTCAGCACTCAGGTACCCTATTACACAACTGCACCAGCACCAAGTTTCACATGCAACATCTATAACCTTTTGAAATTAGCATCACAGACGGTACATAGACAGATGAATCTCATCTAAAAAAACTGCTGAAGCGGAAGGCGAATATTGAGCCTTCATTGATGTTGAAGGTCTTTGCAACTTTAGCCAGTGCCTGTGGATGATTGACCATCCATCCTTCGTCCTCTTCAAGAACAATATTGAACCTTGGGTGTTGTATGAAAACCTTCCTCGCCTCCTGACCATACAGGTGGTTTGAGAGGTAATCATCAGTAAACTGCTTTGGAAAGGCCTGAAAACAAGGATATGCATAAATATCTTCTCCAGATTTGGAATGGCGCAAAGGAATTAAAAAGACAAGGTATAACAGTTAGTACCACCCCGTAGTGAACTGATGTCTTCTTTATTGTGCAGACAAAGATCTTGTTGTTTTTTGTCGCTAATTTCTTTATGTAACAATCTTTTTGAGTTTCTTGACTTGACTGATATTCATGGACAACTCATTTCCACATATGCAAAAAGGGTCAAAACCTCTGACAGCAGGACCTACATTTGCAAGACCAAATTGTTAAAACCTAATATTTAAAAACAAGAAGTGGAAATGTGTGTTATTAACTGCAACAGGCCTAATATTTAAAAACAAGCAAACGTAGTCATTCAAACTTGTATTGTGCAGGTCTAAGTACACTAGTTATTGAGCCTGTTTGGATCCATGGGTTAGAGTTAGTTTGAGCTAGTTTGAGCTCAAATAGCCCTAAAGTATCCAAACATGAGAGCTAGTTTGAGCTAGTTGCATCAAACCCACCCAAAACAACTATCCCATCCAAGAGGTGCTGATTGGGGCTAGTTCTCCTAGTGCATTTCTTGTCAATCTAACACTGTCATCCAAACACCTCTTTGGCTAGAGTTAGTTTAGGGTTAGTCATTGTTTAGTATCATTGTTATTTAGGAAAAGTAGGATAGCATAGGATTTATTCTACCTTGACTTCTACTCCAAGATGACCATGTACACCTATATATATGCCCATGAGGCTCAAGCAATACAATCAACTATTCCACCAATCTCTCTCTCCCCCCCTTTGAACTGTCATGAGCTAGAAACTAACTCTAACCTCTAGCTAAGTTAGAGTATCCAAACAGTGCCATTGTTAAATCAAATGGAAAGGCGTGTTCAATACTCCCTCCAGTCCTTTTTTACTTTGCATATAAGAATTGTTCGAAGTCAAACTTCATAAAGTTTGACCTTATTTATATGAAAAAATATCAACATCTAGCATGTTAAAGTTATACAATATGAAAATTTAAGTCATGACACATGTACTGATATTTATTTCATATTGTGAATGTTGCTATTTTGGTCTATAAAGTTGGTCCAAGTTTGCGAGGCTTGACTTTAGACAAATCTTTTATGCGAACTAAAAAGATTCGGAGGGAGTACAACATGCTTAACAGCAACCAAATATAGTCATTCATAGAGCTATTGTTAAATTTGTGATGCGGAGCATCCTACGATCATCCCCATGTACACTCGAGCATACGCCATTGGACCTAAGGTGAACCCGTTCCTACATGCTTCCCCTTTCCACTCGTACGAGATATGGTTGCTACCTAATGCAAATACGCTAGATGTGCTTAGGAACCAAGAAGACGACCATGGAGATGCTCGAGGCATACGCCAAGTCCACACGGAAGCGGATCAAGAAGTGCCTCAAGTGGAGTCGCCGCGGAGCTACAGCGGCCGGCATCCAGCAGGAGCCCGGACATCCGGCGCCACCAACCAGAAGAAGACTAGAGAGAGACAGAAGCCAGGCGACTCTACAGCGGCCGCACATCCGGCTGACCCCCGGACATCCGGCGCCCCTTGACGGGCCGGACATCCGCCGCCTGCCCGGAAATCCGGCGCACGCTATCCAGAGAGCAGAAGAATCGGCCACTCCAGCCCGGACATCCGGCTCCTCGTGAGCCGCCGGACATTCGGCCCTAGCCCGGACATCCGGCGCCTGTTTGCGCACAGTGAACGGGCCAAGGGCCCATGTATCCCCCCTCTCACTTACCCCTTCGTGGGCTAACACTATATATAGACCCCCTCCTCCTCCTAGTTAGGGTTAGCAAAGGATTAGCTCATATGTGAGATAGAGCTTTGCTCATCCATTACGGATCTACTCCATGAGAGAGACCGCGGCCCCTCTACGGAGAAGATCCCCTTGGATTCAAGACCCCCCTCTTGGGTGGCCCCACCAAGACCTCCTCACGGAGAAGAACCGGTTACCCTATGTATCATCCTTTGTTGGATTCGGATCGTGTATCTCTTTGTGTTTCGAGGACCTAGCATATGTGTGACTTATTCTTGTTGGTTTGAGTGATTCTCTTGTGGTCTCCCTCGTGTTTCCCCTCGTGTTCTTCGTGTTCCTTGTTGGGATCCGCTCCTTTTGTGAAAGATCGGCCATCTAGGGTTCCACCCTACATCATCTTGGTATCATGAGCCACGTTGATCACGATTTCGGAGCTTCCCCGTTGTGTTTTCTAGCCTAGTTTTATTGATTTCGTCCTAAATTCGAAAATCCCCTCAAAAAATAGCCCCCAATTTTTTTTGTGATTTGTTAGTTTGATGATATTTGTTGATTTTGATCCATGGATTTTCTTGGTTTCGACTGGATCTGGCATTTCCCCAAGTTTGCCCACTTTCCATCCACGAAATCTCCGCAACTTTGCCCCCGAAATCATCAATTTCTGCCCCCAAAATCGAGTTCCTCGAGTTCATCCTCGGATTTTGATGCGGAGCATCCGACGATCATCCCCATGTACACTCGAGCCTACGCCATTGGACCTAAGGTGAACTCGCTCCTTTCCGAATCTTCCCTTTCTGCATGCAAGACATGGATGCTACTTCAAGCGCGGACCTTGTTCATACTCAGGTACACCCGAGGAGACCATGGAGAACCCAAGGACCAAGGCCAAGCGTGCGCGGAAGCAAAGGAAGGAGAAGGAAGAAGAGACAGCTGCTACAGGCCCCGGACATCCGGACCAGCCCGGACATCCGGCCCGGCCCCGGAAATCCGGCGCCCATCACAGAAGACACCCGAAGCTGAACCAAGTCAGCCCGGACATCCGACCCCCAGGCCCGGACATCCGGCCCGTCGCGAGCCGCCGGACATCCGGCCCAGCTCCCGGAAATCCGGCGCCCCATCACAGAAGCTGGACCCTGCCAGCCCGGACATCCGGCCCCAGCGCCCGGACATCCGGCATCTCGGGCAGGCCCGGACATCCGGCCCATCGCCCGGACATCCGGCCCCCTCTGCCTGCGTGCAGCGCATCTGGGCCAAGGCCCATGTACTCCTTCGTCCCTTAGACTATATATACTCCCCCACCTCCTCCTAGTTAGGGTTAGCATTGGTTTAGCTCATTTGTGAGATAGAGCATTGCTCATCCATTACGGATCTACTCCACGAGAGAGACCGCGGCCCCTCTACGGAGAAGATCCCCTTGGATTCAAGGCCTCCTCACGGAGAAGAACCGGTTACCCTTTGTATCGTCCTTTGTTGATCGTGGATCGTGTATCTCCCTTTGTGTTCTTGGATTTAGCGCATGTGTAATCGAATCTTGTTGGTTTGAGTGATTCTCTTGTGTTTCCCCTAGTGTTTCCCCTCGTGTTCTTCGTGTTCTTAGTTGGGATCCGCTCCTTTCGTGAAAGATCGGCCATCTAGGGTTCCATCGTACATCATCTTGGATCAGAGCCAGCTTGTCTCATGATATCTTCTTGGTATCATGAGCTAGGTTGATCACGATTTCGGAGCCCCCTCTCTTTGTTTTCTAGCTTGATTTTGTTGTTTTTCGTCCTAATCCGAAAATTGCCCCACAAAAATTGCCCCAATTTTTTTTTGTGATTTGTTGGTGTGATGAAGTTTTGTTGGATTTGATCCGCGGATTTCGTGGGTTGCAGGTAGATCTAGCTTTTCCCCATCTTTTCCCCAATTTCCATCCACAAAATCTTCCGAATTTCGCCCCGGATTTGACCTCTCCACGCGGTGTTCATCCACGGATCCCGATCCCGGACATCCGGCCCGACCAGCCCGGACATCCGGCCCGGCCCGGACATCCGGCCCCTGACAGTATCAACTCCATCCTCCACTCCGTTTACCGCCTAACTTTCGTCCAATTTTGTTCCGGAGCCCACATACACTTCCGCATACCACCACCATTTCCACATAGCACCACCATAGCCTTTTCCGCTACCAACTCCGACAATCTTAACCCAATTTTGTTTGTGTTGTGAGTTGTGTCTCCTAAGGTGTTTCGGCTACTTAGGGACCGTGTTTCGAACTCCGACACCGTGTATAGTCCATCCACCTTACCCTCGACTTCCGCATTGCGTCTCAAAACCCATCATTGCATTTTCGCAATCCCATTGAGCTTCCGCAAAACCACCACCGCTTACACTACCACCGTTTGACTTTTGTCCTTGAGATTTTGAGTTGTGGTTTTTCCGTTTCCTAAGGTGTTTCGGCTACTTAGGGACGAGTCTCCATCATCTTGGTATCTACATCAAGAACACCGCCACTCATCATCGCCAAGGACGGTAACCTCGACGACACCTTTGTATATTCCCCTTGCAATTGCATTGATAACCCCTAGCCCATTTTGCGTCACTTGCCTATCGAGACTAGCCATTTGAGTATTGCCGGCAACGTTACTTGTGCACATTAGTGATCCACACCATATACATTGCATACATACCATGTCATCTTGCTATCATATCATCCCGTGTGCCTCAAGTTTGTTCCTGCATATACACAATTGGTATCTTGATTTGTGCATTTTGCAAAGTGGCCATACATACAAAAAAAAGAATAAGCTTTTAAGCAAAAGAGAAGAGCAAAGAAGCTTGTAAGCAAGTGCCATAGCATCATACCACATTGCATATAAGGTTGTCATATCCGATCATCTTGGATCATCTTGAGAGAAACACCGGGAACCATACATACATAGCATACTTGGGATAGAAAGTTTATCCATTTTGCATATCATAGGTTGTACACAAGTGTCGTATCCGCCTATTGAGCAATCGTGCTAGCGTCTCTCTTGAGTTGTGCAACACGAGCGTTTTCCGTGGACTCCACATTTTGTGCTCATTCCTTGGTTGCATGACCCCATTTATCTATACGTGTGTGTGTGTTTCCGTGTGCCATTCTTTGCTATTGATCTACTTGTTTCACTTGCGAATTTGTGAATCTTTTTCAACATTATTGACTCTTGCTAACATTTTGCATCAAATTTTTGTGCCACTATCCTCACCAAGCTCCACCATAAGCCTTATTTGTGTAGGTGTGAGAAACCGAAAAGAATTGGTACCAATTGTGCTATTTCCTTGTTACACATTGAGTGATCATTGATCCATCTTCAACATCGGTCAAGGTACATTTGGTATAAATTCTTCTCTTTCTCCCACTCATATTTGCTCGAGTCTTGTGATGGATAGGCAAGGCATTTCATCTCCGGTCTTCAACAACAACGACGGCGCGAACAACTACATCACCAAAGCGTCCATCTTCGATCTACAACGACAAATGCAAGGAAAACAATCTACCTTGCGAGAGCGCCTCGACAACCTCGCCATCGACATACACCACTCCGAAGCAAGGAAAAGGGACTACATCGACACCAAGTTGGGCGAGCTAAAGAATCAACTACGCGACATGGTGGCCGACTACAAGTCTTCTTCCCCTTCATCATCCTCAAGGCGGCGGCGAGCAAGTCGATCATCTTCGGAGCGCAAACAAGATGCAAGCGCAAGTCGTCCACGTCCACATCTCCATGGCGACCATCGCCAACATCGTCATGAAGGGCAAGTCACCTCCAAGCATCATGTGCACGACGACGACGAATGACATCTACTACGAGCTCAAGTACGATAACGACACCATCAACATGAAGATGCTCCACAAGCGCAAATGCACACGTGCCAACAAGCTCTACTTCACGCCAAGTCCAAGCTTTATGAGCACAAGAGAAGACCGCGAGACGAGCACCACCAAGACGGAGCTACGGCTACAACAACCACTTCGGCATCTTCGCCAAGTGCTATGAAGGCATCTTCGCCTTCGGACGTATAGCATCTTCGCCTACTTCCCATGAGTTCGCCTACATCAACATCTTCAACAACAAGGCGACCACCTACGAGCGAGGGCGACACTTCCATCTTCGGAAGCCCCTCAAGGAAGATGGCCGAGCATGGGAAATTCCCTTCGCTCATGGAGACGAGCTACGAGGTGCCACATCATATGGGCCTCCAACAACAAGACGGTGACAGGAAGGTTGAGCATGGGACTATCCCTTCAACCAAGGCGGCGATAGGAGTTGAACATGGAGACGTTTGCACCAACATCTCTCCGACACCCACATATCATGAGATGACCCAATTCCCATGTGAGGAGAGCCACCCAACCATGAGTGACATGAGTGACTCCTCCATATATGACATTGAGTGCATTTCCTATGAGAGGATGAGTGTGACCACCACTAGCCCCACACATGAGAGCATGCAACACATCCTATGTGAGGTTGAGTGCCACTTGAGTGACTCCACCAACCATATGAGTGAGAGCATCTTACCGGGAGTGAGTGAGCCACAACACTTAGTGAGTGAGGTAGTTGAGACGGCACGTGAGGCCACTATGATTTCTAACAACTTAACCTCTACTCCGAGTGTGTTTTCTTCTTTGGTGCTAGGTCTCGTACATGACGACATGCCTATGATCGACAAGTCCATACATCCAATGGAGATGACGATGGCCATTGTGGACGATGATGAACCCCCCACATGGTACCATCAAGTTGCAACCTCACCTACAACACATGAGCTACGCTCCAAAGGTAACATAGGTGATAGTGCTTCTCTTGTCCCACTAGTGGACTATTTTCCCAATGATTGCTTGCATGATGTTGATCCACCTATTTCCATGCTTCATGCTAGTGCAACTTCTTCATGTCATGACTTACCAATTTATGATGAATATGATGATGAGCATGTTGATTTGCCTAGTTGTGATGCCATGCTCCATAGGATATCTTGTGAAAATACTATTGGTCACTTCATGTTTGACAATCCATTGAACTTGTCATATGTTATGAGTGAGATCTCCCATATTGCTTCATTTCAATCTCAACATAGTAACTATGCATGCCCCATTAAGATAAATCCCATTTGCACTTATGGCATAGATGACGAAATGATGGTCATTGGCTTTTGTTTTTCATGTGATGATATTGCCATGCTTCCTTTACATGATTTACGCAATTCATCTACTATGCCATGCGATGATCACATTGCTCCGAATATGCATTGTTTTGGATGTTGTCAATATTCTCCATGTGATGTTTCTACAAATGCTCATGAGGAGACCCCCATAGTTTCCTCATACATATTAGGAGATTTTGATGCATTCCATACTTTGCATGATTCCCATAATTGTTTGCACCATATGCATTCCATTCATAACAATGCTCTAGATATCACTAGTGATGCATTATATCATTTGAGTCTCCATTATGCTATACATAATAACAAACCTCTCATGATGGATGACATGTTTCTATATCACGCATCTCATTTATTTGAGCATTGGCTACTTTGTGCTAACCAACACATGCACGTGCGCATCATGATGGATGATGTGTACATCTACCACGCACACACAATTTTCCCTTTGTCTTCGTTTTGTGTAGGTACTCACGTATACTCGTCAACCTCTCAATCCCAAGAGTTGGCGAAACGAGCTCTTGAGAGCAAAGATGACTTGGGATCCCGTGGACTATCCTTACCACCATCCCCTTCGCGCAATGACTTCGCGCATTCCTTTTACTTGGCTCTCACACGGCTTTGGGCTATATATCACTTGTTATGTTATGTCCATTTTCCCGTGTTCACTTTGCATGCTATGCCTCTTTCTATGATTTTGCCATGCAATTGGGACCCTTGCTTGCTCTTACCCATGATTCACCATTATGATACTCCTATGTGTATTTGCATGCTTGGTGGAGATCCTTGTTGCTATTGCCATGTTTATCATGTGCCCCATGCTATTGATGCTATTTTGCTCATATCTTGCCTTTATGCTTGTGAAATGTCATGTGCATTATATATGCCCACTATTTGCACACATGACATGCTCGCCATGATTCCTTCTAGTACGTTGCATCTTCGCACTACTAGCTTGCTTGACTTGATCACTATGATTACCTGCTTGGTTGCATCACCCATGTTCCATTACTCGCTTTCTTGGGTTGATGACATATATGCTCATGCCTCTCACATGATATATCTTGTTTATTGTCGCTTGCCTCCAATAGTCGCCTCTATGCTTATTGATCTTGGAGACTTTAACACCTTACGTGTGATGCATGCTTGTTTGATTGAACCTATTGTATTTGGTTGTTCTCGCATCATATGCT
Source organism: Triticum aestivum (assembly GCF_018294505.1). NCBI lineage: Eukaryota > Viridiplantae > Streptophyta > Magnoliopsida > Poales > Poaceae > Triticum > Triticum aestivum. The sequence continues at coordinate 239,254,503 of NC_057802.1, read as the reverse complement.
TTCATACCATACCACACCTTGTCCTTTCTTATGATAAGAATGATGAGAACACTTGTTTGGTATCTTACCACTCGAATGATAGGTGCTACATTTGCACTAACCTCATTTTTTCCAAGTGTTCGCCATGTTCTTTCATTTTGAAGGATTCTCAAGGCATTACCATCAAGAGACATATTGGCTACGTGAAGGCGTATATGATGTGCAACAACAACATTTTCGACGAACTCATCAAGGTGAACTTTTTCCCTTTGAGCCATTCTCAAATACGCATGTTGGATGGGTCATTCTTTCATTGTTGTTTCCTTCTTGTTTTCTACACGATACATCTCGTGAACGGAGGACCGACATTGGAGATGGACCCTATGGACCTTCAAGTTGATGAGTGCCACGACATTGAGCCATGGTACAACAACTCCCATAACAAGTTTGCACTTTATACATGGATTGACTTGCATTATGATTGCCTTGGTGCATCTTGTATTTTTATGTCATCCGTGATATATGAACTTGAGCACTTTCTTAGCAAATTTGTTGTGATATTTCTTGATAGCATATTCATACATAATGATCGCATTGCCTACCATCAATTGCATGATAACATAATCATATTGAGCATCCATTGCCATATTCATGCTATTGATAAACCGTCTCACTATGACATCATTTTGCACCATGGTTGCATTCATCATATTCAAAACACATTTGTGTGCACAATGTATGATTTTTCTCCCATGAACGCTTTGCATCTCATTCCATATCATCTTGCTAAGCTTCATGTGCTTTGTCATGAACAATCTTGCCTCACGGACTCATTCTTACATGATGGACACTTTGTGTGCGCTAACCATTGTATTTCCAAGTGTTGTTTGTGTTTGCTCTTTTTGCATGTGTACTACTCCGGACACACCTTGGAGTACTTGGATTGCGCCATGTTTTCCACTTCGTCCAACTACAAGTCCGTCCACGACAACCGTTTCCATGGTGATGAGGTTTTCGATCCGAGGTCAGATCTTTCCCAAGGGAGGGGAGATGATGCGGAGCATCCGACGATCATCCCCATGTACACTCGAGCCTACGCCATTGGACCTAAGGTGAACTCGCTCCTTTCCGAATCTTCCCTTTCCGGATGCAAGACATGGATGCTACTTCAAGCGCGAACCTTGTTCATACTCAGGTACACCCGAGGAGACCATGGAGAACCCAAGGACCAAGGCCAAGCGTGCGCGGAAGCAAAGGAAGGAGAAGGAAGAAGAGACAGCTGCTACAGGCCCCGGACATCCGGCCCCAGCCCGGACATCCGGACAAGCCCGAACATCCGGCCCGACCCCCGGAAATCCGGCGCCCATCACAGAAGACACCCGAAGCTGAACCATGTCAGCCCAGAACATCCGGCCCCCAGGCCCGGACATCCGGCCCGTCGCGAGCCGCCGGACATCCGGCCCAGCTCCCGGAAATCCGGCGCCCCATCACAGAAGCTGGACCCTGCCAACCCGGACATCCGGCCCCAGCGCCCGGACATCCGGCGTCTCGGGAAGGCCTGGACATCCGGCCCCCTCTACCTGCGTGCAGCGCGTCTGGGCCAAGGCCCATGTACCCCTTCGTCCCTTAGACTATATATACTCCCCCACCTCCTCCTAGTTAGGGTTAGCATTGGTTTAGCTCATTTGTGAGATAGAGCATTGCTCATCCATTACGGATCTACTCCACGAGAGAGACCGCGGCCCCTCTACGGAGAAGATCCCCTTGGATTCAAGACCTCCTCACGGAGAAGAACCGGTTACCCTTTGTATCGTCCTATGTTGATCGTGGATCGTGTATCTCCCTTTGTGTTCTTGGATTTAGCGCATGTGTAATCGAATCTTGTTGGTTTGAGTGATTCTCTTGTGTTTTCCCTCGTGTTTCCCCTCGTGTTCTTCGTGTTCTTAGTTGGGATCCGCTCCTTTCGTGAAAGATCGGCCATCTAGGGTTCCACCCTACATCAGATTTGGAGCCCGGACATCCGGCCCGTAGCCCCGGACATCTGGCCCCCCGGACATCCGGCCCGTGGCCCGGACATCCGGCTCCTGGAGCGCAATTCGCACGCGGTTCTGGACATCAGGTCCCGGATATCCGGCCCGAGCCCCGGATGTCCGACCCCTGGGATTTCAGCCTTCCCCGTTTCACCGTTTTGTGCATAACTAATTCATCTGGAGTCCGTTTTTGACGTTCTTTAGCTCGTTTTGAAGCTATTGACATCCCCCATCCCATAAAAATACCACCATCATCATTTGACTCCATCAAAGTTTTGGAAATTTGCCATCTTTGCCTAGGGTTCCACCATAACTTCCGCATAACCACCACCGACTTCCGCAACCTATCCAATTTTGTTCCCCGTTCCATTTGTGGTGGTTTGAGTTGTGATTCGAGTCTCCTAAGGTGTTTCGGCTACTTACGGATGGTTGCTTCTTCATCAACCACCACCATAACTTCCGCATAGGCTTACCCACCATACACTTCCTCCACCCCAACTTAACCCAATTTTCTTTGTATTGTCAGTTGTGTCTCCAAAGGTGTTTCGGCTACTTAGGGACGTGCTTCCAACTCCGACATCGTCTATACTTCACCACCTTACCCTTCACTTCCGCATTGCGTACTCAAAACCCATAATTGCATTCCCGCAATCCCATTGAGCTTCCGCAAAACCACCACCGCTTTCCGCTACCACCATTTTGACATTTGAGATTTTGAGTTCGCGGTTTTTTCGTTTCCTAAGGTGTTTCGGCTACTTAGGGACGAGTCTCCATCATCTTGGTATCTCCATCAAGATCGCCGCCACTCGTCATCGCCATGGACGGTCACCTCCATATCATCTTGGTATCGTGGTATCCCTCCATTGTATATTCCCTTGCCATTGCATTGTTAACCCCTAGCCCATTTTGCGTTACTTGCCTATCGAGACTAGCCATTTGAGTATTGCCGGCAACGTTACTTGTGCACATTAGTGATCTACACCTTCCATTGCATACATACCATATCATATTGGTATCATATCATCCCTTGTGTCACAAGATTGTTCCCGCATATACACAATTGCTATCTTGCTTTGTGCATTTCGCAAAGTGGCCATACAAAAAAAAGACAATAAGCTTTTAAGCAAAAGAGAAAGAGCAAAGAGCTTGTAAGCAAGTGCCATAGCATCATACCACATTGCATATAAGATTGTCATATCCAATCATCTTGGATCATCTTGAGAGAACACCGGGAACCATACATACATAGCATACTTGGGATAGAAGTTTATCCATTTTGCATATCATAGGTTGTGCACAAGTGTCGTATCCGCCTATAGAGCAATCGTGCTAGCGTCTCTCTTGAGTTGTGCAACACGAACGTTTTCCGTGGATTCCACATTTTGTGCTCATTCCTTGGTTGCACGACCCCATTTATCTATCCGTGTGTGTGTTTCCGTGTGCCATTCTTTGCTATTGGTCTACTTGTTTCACTTGCGAATTTGTGAATCTTTTTCAACATTATTGACTCTTGCTAACATTTTGCATCAAATTTTTCTGCCACTATCCTCACCGAGCTCCACCATAAGCCTTATTTGTGTAGGTGTGAGAAACCGACAAGAATTGGTACCAATTGTGCTATTTCCTTGTTACACATTGGGTGATCATTGATCCATCTTCAACATCAGTCAAGGTACATTTGGTATAGTTCTTCTCTTTCTCCCACTCATATTTGCTCGAGTCTTGTGATGGATAGGCAAGGCATTTCATCTCCGGTCTTCGACAACAACGACGACACGAACAACTACATCACCAAAGTGTCCATCTTCGGACTACAACACGAAATGCAAGGTGCACAATCCACCTTGCGAGAGCGCCTCAACAACCTCGCCATCGACATACGACACTCCGAAGCAAGGAAAAGGGACTACATCGACACCAAGTTGGGCGAGCTAAAGGATCAACTACGAGACATGGTGGCCGACTACAAGTCTTCTTCCCCTTCATCATCCTCAAGGCGGCGGCGAGCAAGTCGATCATCTTCGGAGTGCCCACGCGACGCAAGCGCAAGTCGTCCACGTCCACATATACATGGCGACGACCATCACATTCGTGATCAACATCGTCATGAAGGGCAAGTCACCTCCAAGCATCATGTGCACAACGATGACGAACGACATTTACTACGAGCTCAAGTACGACAACGACACCATCAACATGAAGATGCTCCACAAGCGCAAATGTACAAGTCCCAACAAGCTCTACTTCAAGCCAAGTCCAAGCTTCATGAGCACAAGAGAAGACCGCGAGACAAGCACCACCAAGACGGAGCTACGGCTACACCAACCACTTCGACATCTTTACCAAGTGCTATCAAGGCATCTTCGCCTTTGGACGTACGGCATCTTCGCCTAGTTCCCACGAGTACGCCTACAATGACTTCATCAAGTCCAAGGCGACCACCTACAAGCGAGGGCGACACTTCCATTTTCGGAAGCCCCCTCAAGGAAAATGGCCGAGCATGGGAAATTCCCTTCGGTCATGGAGACGAGCTACGAGGTGCCACATCATATGGGCCTCCAACAACAAGACGGTGACAAGACGATTGAGCTAGGGCCATCCCCTTCGACAACGGCGACGAGCACGAACCTCTTCAACAACATGAAGATGGCGCCCATATTGGACTCATACTCCGAGTCAAGCTACGAGACCGCACATGAGACCTTATCCTTGGTCTTAGAGGAGAGTGATGATGTGCCATCTTCGGCCTTCATCCACGGCTACGATGGCGACATGATTGAGCATGGAGACGTTTGCACCTACACCTCTCCGACACCCACATATCATGACATGACCCAATTGCCATGTGAGGAGAGCCACCCCACCATGAGTGATATGAGTGACTCCACCATATGTGACATTGAGTGCATTTCCTATGAGAGGATGCGTGTGACCACCACTAGCCCCACACTTGAGAGCATGCCACACATCCTATGTGAAGTTGAGAGCCATTTGAGTGACTCCACCAACCATATGAGTGAGAGCATCATACCGGGAGTGAGTGAGCCACAACACTTAGTGAGTGAGGTAGTTGAGAGGGCACGTGAGGCCACTATGATTTCTAACAACTTAACCTCTACTCCGAGTGTGTTTTATTTGGTGCTAGGTCTCCTACATGATGACATGCCTATCCTCGACGAGTCCATACCTCCAATGGAGAAGACGATGGCCATGGTGGACGACGATGAACCCCCCACATGGTACCATCAAGTTGCAACCTCACCTACAACACATGAGCGAAGCTCGAAAGGTAACATAGGTGATGGTGCTTCTCTCGTCCCACTAGTGGACTATCTCACCAATGATTGCTTGCATGATGTTGATCCACCTATTCCCATGCTTCATGCTAGTGCGACTTCTTCATGTCATGACTTACCAATTTATGATGAATATGATGATGAGCATGTTGAGTTGCCTTTGTGATGCTATGCTCCATAGGGTTTCATGTGAAAATTCTATTGGTCACTTCATGTTTGACAATCCATTGAACTTGTCATATGCTATGAGTGAGATCTCCCATATTACATCATTTCAATCTCAACATAGTAACTATGCATGCCCCATTAAAATAAATCCCATTTGCACTTATGGCATAGATGACGAGATGATGGTCATTGGCTTTTGTTTTTCATGTGATGATATCGCCATGCTTCCTTTACATGATTTGTGCAATTCATCTACTATGCCATGCCATAATCACATTGTTCCAAATATGCTTTGTTTTGGATGTTGTCAATATTCTCCATGTGATGTTTCTACAAATGCTCATGAGGAGACCCCCATAGTTTCCTCATACATATTAGGAGATCATGATGCATTCCATACTTTGCATGATTCCCATAATTGCTTGCACCATATGCATACCATACATAACAATGCTCTAGATATCACTAGTGATGCATTACACAATTTGAGTCTCCATTATGCTATACATAATAACAAACCTCTCATGATGGATGACATGTTTCTATATCACGCATCTCATTTATTTGAGCATTGGCTATTTTGTGCTAACCAACACATGCACGTGTGCATCATGATGGATGATGTGTACATATACCACGCACACACAATTTTCCCTTTATCTTTGTTTTGTGTAGGTACTCATGTATACTCGTCAACCTCTCAATCCTAAGAGTTGACGAAACGAGCTCTTGAGAGCAACGATGACTTGGGATCACGTGGACTATCCTTACCACCGTTATCTTTGCGCAACTACTACGCGCATCTCTTCTACTTGGCTCTCACACGGCTATGGGCTATATATCACTTGTTACCTTATGCCTATACTATCGTGTTCACTTTGCATGTTATGCCTATTTCTATGTCTTTGCCATGCAATTGTGACCCTTGCTTGCATCTACCCATGATTCATCATTATACTACTCATATGTGTATTTGCATGCTTGGTGGAGATACTTGTTGCTCTTGCCATGTTTATCATGTGGCTCATGCTATTGTTGATTCTTGTGTTGGGAGAGTCATGATGTTCCATTGCTATTTACATAGGACTTCTTGCCAATACAATGATGATACCTTCTTCATATCTTGCTTTCATGCTTGTGCTATGTCATGTGAATTATTCATGCACACTATTGGCACCCATGACATGTTTGCCATGATTCCTCCTAGTACGTTGCATCTTCGCACTACTAGCTTGCTTGACTTGATCACGATGATTGCTTGCTTTGTTGCATCACCCATGTTCCATTGTTACTCGCTTTCTTGGATTGATGACATATATATTCATGCCTCTCACTTGATTTGTCATGATCATTGGCTCTTGTCTTCATTAGTTGCACCTCTCATATCCCCTTGTATTGAGTGCCAACTTGCTATGCTTATTGATCTAGGAGACTTTGGCACCTTACTTGTGACGCATGCTTGTTTGATTGAGCCTATTGTATTTGGTTGTTCTCGCATCATATGCCTCCATACTATGAAATGATCCCTTGTCCTTTCTTATGATGAGCATGATGCATACACTTGTTGGGTATCTTACCACACGAATGATAGGTTTTGCACTTCCACTAACCTCATTTGTTTTTCCGAGTGTTTGTCATGTTCTTTCGTTTTGAAGGATTCACAAGGCGGTACCATCACGAGACAACTTGGTCATGTGACGGCGTACACAATGTGCGACACCAACATTTTCGACATTCTCATAAAGGTGAACTCCTTCCATTTGAGCCATCCTCAAATATGCATGTTGGATGGGTTACTCTTTCATTGTTGTTTCCTTCTTGTTGTCTACATGATACATCTCGTGAACGAAGGAGCGACATTGGAGATTGGCTCTATGGACCTTCACATTGAGGAGTGCTCGCACTTATTGGATGCACCTTCGAACCTCCACTCATGCCACGACATCGAGCATTGGTACATCAACACTCCTTTGACACATTGCACCCACACCTTCATATTTGTTGATTGTGCTCACACATGTCATGCTCGATGGACATATCATACTCACCACAAGTTTGCACCCTATGCATGGATTGACACACATTATGCTTGTCTTGTTGCACCTATTCCCATGTCATCCATGATATATGAGCTTGTGCATTTTCTTAGCAAATTTGTTGTGATATTTCTTGATGGCAAATTCATACATCATGATCATATTGCCTACCATCAATTGCGTGATAACATAATCATATTGAACATCCATTGCCATATTCATGCTATTGATAAACCGTCTCACAATGACATCATTTTGCACCGTGGTTGCATTGATCACATTCACAATACATTTGTGTGCACAATGAATGCTTTTGCTCCCATGAATGCTTTACATGTCATTTTACATCATTTGGATAAGCATCTCATGCCTTTTCATGAACAATTCCTTCGGACGAACTCATACTTACTTGATGGACACCTTGTGTGCCCTAATCATTGTATTTCCGAGTGTCGTTTGTGTTTGCTATTTTTGCATGTATACCACTTCGGAGACATCTTGGAGTACTTGGCTTGCGCAATGTCTTCAAGTCCGTCCACGACAACCGTTTCCATGGTGATGAGGATTTTGATCCGAGGTCGGATCTTTCCCAAGGGAGGGGAGATGATGCGGAGCATCCTACGATCATCCCCATGTACACTCGAGCATACGCCATTGGACCTAAGGTGAACCCGTTCCTACATGCTTCCCCTTTCCACTCGTACGAGACATGGTTGCTACCTAATGCAAAGACGCTACATGTGCTTAGGAACCAAGAAGACGACCATGGAGATGCTCGAGGCATACGCCAAGTCCACACGGAAGCGGATCAAGAAGTGCCTCAAGTGGAGTCGCCGCGGAGCTACAGCGGCCGGACATTCGGCAGGAGCCCGGACATCCGGCGCCACCAACCAGAAGAAGACCAGAGAGAGACAGAAGCCAGGCGACTCTACAGCGGCCGGACATTCGGCCGACCCCCGGACATCCGGCGCCCCTCGGCGGGCCGGACATCCGGCGCACGCTATCCAGAGAGCAGAAGAATCGGCCACTCCAGCCCGGACATCCGGCCCGAGGCCCGGACATCCGGCCCGAGGCCCGGACATCCGGCTCCTCGTGAGCCGCCGGACATCCGGCCCCAGCCCGGACATCCAGCGCCTGTTTGCGCACAGTGAACGGGCCAAGGGCCCATGTATCCCCCCTCTCACTTACCCCTTCATGGGCTAACACTATATATAGATCCCCTCCTACTCCTAGTTAGGGTTAGCAAAGGATTAGCTCATATGTGAGATAGAGCTTTGCTCATCCATTACGGATCTACTCCATGAGAGAGACCGCGGCCCCTCTATGATAGAGGCAAAGGTGTCCCGATGTTTCGATGAGATAGCAATTGTTTTCTGTGGGAGTCGACTTTGATGATCCGACTACGAACGTGCGAAGACGTCACGCCTTAGCAATCGCTAAACCAACTTCCGAGGGGTCATTGACCACGCCGAAGCACGATCAACCTGATCACGAGGGTCTATTTCCTGCGAGCAAACGAAGAACAAGCAAGAAACTGAGATTGCAATCTGGATATTGCGAGTAAAAGAGGAAAGCTTTATTAATGAAGGTGGGGTTCTGTGACGCCTTTGTCTGGTCGTTGAACACAAACGAAGTACGGGAAGTTGCAGCTATGGCGAACTTTTAATCTAAACAAAACCCAAAGTCTAAACGATGCCCTAGGGGTTGTATATACGGAGGAAGAGGGGGGGAATTTCGTGGCCCTTGGAGGAGGGGTCCGAAACCCACCCTAACTCTTGTTTCCCCACACATACGGACTCTAAAAACAGCCTATATTGAAGTATTTCGAAATTACATGGGCCTGACCCAAAAATAAGGTGACGCGGCACCTAGAATAGCCTCTGGACGAAAATTATGAAGTAGCATCTTGTATATTTCATCCAAGGATTCATGCACTCATTATGGTGGCTTCAAAGTCCTGAAATCATCACTTGAAACTCTGTTCTTGTCTCCCTTGCGCATGCCATCAACTCCATGCTTGTTCTTACTCCAATGTTCATCCTTCTCCAAGCTAGGCCCTTCATTTGTAAGCAAAACAAATGTATCCAATTTAGGCAGCATCATATTCTCATGAACATTAGAATCATTACCAAGAAACAAAAGTACCTGGTAATTTAATTGGCATGCATGAGCTCTAGTAATCGGTCCAGTATGTATAGTAGCAGGGGTTGTGGGTGTAACAATGGTATTGATGTCCTCGTCACTCTACGGAGAAGATCCCCTTGGATTCAAGACCCCCTCTTGGGTGGCCCCATCAAGACCTCCTCACGGAGAAGAACCAGTTACCCTATGTATCATCCTTTGTTGGATTCGGATCGTGTATCTCTTTGTGTTTCGAGGATCTAGCATATGTGTGACTTATTCTTCTTGGTTTGAGTGATTCTCTTGTGGTCTTCCTCGTGTTCTTCGTGTTCCTTGTTGGGATCCGCTCCTTTCATGAAAGATCGGCCATCTAGGGTTCCACCCTACATCAATTTGGTATTGATGAAATTGAACTGCACAGTTCATACTAGCACTTATAGAACATCACACTGTTAATAGCTGAAATAAACAAGGCATACTACGAACAACCAAAGATGGTAATTGAAACTGGACATATACTAACTACAAATAACCGAACAACCATAAACCATAGAAATAAACAAGGCGTAATGCAAACAACCTAATATAGCAATAAATACTGGACAGGTTCTCACTACAAAAGGGGTTCAGAAAACAAATCATGGGTTTCCTCACTTGTCACAGATTGGCTCCTCCTCGTGGTCGCCGTCGATGATGTCTAACTTGCCAGTTGAGGATCCCAGGCCAACATCGCAGAACATGTCCTTCAGAAATGACAAAAGGGGCTCCCATGGCGATGAAGGATGGCAAATTGTTCATAACGAGCCGCAGGAGATCAGCAAAGGGGCCATTGATGAGATCGACGGCTGTCGAACCCGAAGGGTTGGGGGTAGGCAACTTAACCTGTGACATAACCCGTGTCATGCCGTCGGTGTGGACGACCTCGATGTCGTAGCTGGCGTCCACGACATGCCAGAATACTCTAGCCCGCTGATTAAAAGTCTCAATCCAGGTCTAGTCATCATCGTCAGCTTCCTCGGCGGCCACCTCATCGACGTCAGGCAAAGAGGCAGCGGTAAAGCTCTTTTGGGCCATTTGCTCCTCGAGCTCCCAGGGAAGCGTAGCCGGGCTTAGGCTGCAACACTCTGGAGTGGGGGGGTAGGGATGGGGATCTCTAGGAAAGGGGGCCTTTCGCAGGCGTCATCTAAGAAACTCAGGGTGGCGAGGGTATGTATATCGGTGGGTAAACTGCATGGGCAGACAGGCAGAGGTTGACGATGAAGGCGGTGCGGCGACCTAGCTAGGTTTGGAGCGAGGGGGGTGTGGTGTGTATGTGTGTGAGCGGGGGATTTGGGGTGAGCGAAGAATTTGGGGTGTGTGTGGAGGGGGTCCAAGGCGGTGTTTGAGGAAATGCCGCGGGTACTTAAAATTTTACTAGGCGGGAGTAAAATGGCGGGGCTACCGAAAATTTGGATCAAGGGATTGGAGCAGAGCGGGGCAGGAGTTACGAACATCACACACGGTTAAAACATAATAATCGTGTGCTATGAAATAGAAAAACACTCTAGCCGAGTAGATATTTTTGAGATTGCGAGGGATGGAGGCGGGAGTAAAGTGCCGGGGCTACTAAAAATTTGGATCTACTGATTGAAGCAGAGCGGGAGTAACAGACATTGCACACGGTCCAACATACTAACCGTGTGCTATCAAACAGAAAAACCATCTACGCGGGTAGATATTTTTGAGATTGCGAGGGAGTAGATATTTTCGAGAGGGGGAGGGAACCCTCATGGAGCCCAATCTACTGTGATCATGTGGGTGACAGGGGCAGGGGTGCGACACATGGGTAGTCATAGGGAACCATGTTGTTTCGTACCCGATCGCAGACGGTTGCTGCATCTGACTCGTCTGCTATTTATAAATTTGGCCAAACAAATGCGGGAAAGCACTACTACAGGATGCTGCTAACGTGACACTATGATCAGAGACCCTTCGACGAAACTGTGTGCGATGTAATAATCGCAAACGGTGATGTAAAAAAACTGTAAAAAAAGATGCAAAACGTTTGCGATGATGGATGCATCGAACACGGTTTAGAATTGAGTTGCATGTGCGATGAGGTGCATACGGTTCAGTTCAATGAACTGTTTGCGATGAGGCAAAAGAACTGAAACGGGCAGCCAGATGAAGGTGTGTGCGATATACAGCATACGGTTCACTTGGATGAACTGTTTGTGATTAGGCAACACAAAAGAAACGGTCAGCCATATCAAGGTGTGTGCGATATACGGCATACGGTTCACTCGCATGAACTGTTTGCGTTGAGCCAAGAGAACAGAAATGGTTCAATTTAACAAGATGTGTGTGATACGCACCAAACAGGTCTGTGATCAAAAATTTGTGCGAAGACCGATAATAACACAGATGATTGCTGCTAATAAGACGTGTGTGTTGTGCGTTGGGATTGCATACAGAACAACAACATATATATATATATATATACACACTCATAAGGACATGGTTGCATAACCAAATTAAACATCCAATTACATTGGTGGCTACTACATACATGACATCATCTACTTCTTGGGACGCTTGCTCTGCTTGTGGCTCGACCCGGCCTCGTCGATTTGGGTAACGAGGCACTTCCTCATGTCAACGATCCGCATGTGCATCTCGTAGCATGTGTACACGCTCTTGGCCGCGAACCTGAGGTGAGGTTCTGATGCGGAGCATCCCACGATAATCCCCATGGACGTATCGACATCCCCCACGACACCACTTGGACCAATGACAAGAGCCCGAGCAAAGGCTATCGAGGATAAGGTGAACTCGCTCCTCTCCGAAATACCACTTTCTACACATGAGACATGGCTACTACCTCAAACGGAAACACTATGTGTGATTAGGTACTTGGAGGAAGACCACGAAGCAGCTACATCCAACGGACAAGACGGCGAGGATACCAAGTATGAGGGACAAGAAGAAGAGCTGCCATTGAAGCTACAGCCACCGGACATTTGGCCTCCACTGGACGACCGGCACCAGAAGCCCTAGCATACCCAAGTCCCAGCCAACGCAAGCTACAGCGAGCGGATGTCCGGCCTTCACCGGACATCCGGCCTCCACCGGATGACCGGCACCATCACCACCAAGGGAAAATTAATGGAAGTCCGAAGTGACCGGACGTCCGGTGCCACCTTCATAGAACGAAACTAGCGGAAGTCCGGCGACTACCGGACGTCCGGACGCCCACGAGCCACCGAACGACCGGTACCCCAGCGGACGTCCGGTACCTGTCTGCACACAGTTTCGGGCCCAAGGCCCATGTACCCCTTCACTTCGCCCCCATTTGCACTAAGACTACAAATAGACCTCCTCCTCCTAGTTAGGGTTAGCAAAGTGATAGCTCATTTGTGAGATAGAGCCTTGCTCATCCATCCGGATCTACTCCTCCGAGAGAGACCGTGCCTCTACGGGGAAGATCCACTTGGATTCAAGACCCCTGACGGGAAGAACTCAAGACCTCCTCACGGAGAAGAACCGGTTACCCTATGTATCGTACCTTGTTGGTTGTGGATCATGTATCTCCTTGTGTTCCGAAGATCTAGCATATGTGTGACCGAATCTTGTTGGTTGAGTGATTTCTCTTGCGTTTTCCCTCGTGTTCCCCTCGTGTTCTTCGTGTTCTTCGTAGGATCCCTCCATTTCGTAAAAGATTGGGTCCCTAGGGTTCTACCGTACATCATCTTGGTATCATGAGCCACGTTGATCACGGATTTGGAGCCCCTACACCTTGTTTTCTAGCTTGATTTTGTTGTGTTCTTCCCCAATTTCGAAAATCCCCACCAAAAATAGCACCAATTTTTTTGTGATTTGTTGGTGTGATGAAGTTTTGTTGGATTTGATCTATGGATTTGCTTTCCCATGAGTGGATCTAGCGTTTCCCCTTCATCTCCACCTTTTCCATCCACAAAATCGCTCGGATTTGACCAATTTTGCCTCCTCCACCACGAACCCTAGTTGTTCATCCCGTGCCCGAAATCGCCCAGGCACAGGACATCCGCCCGCTACCGGATGTCCGACCACCAGTCGTCCGACATCGACCGGACGTCCGACGCTTCCTGATGAAACTAAAAAAGTTCAGTTCGGCCACCACCACCTCTCCACGTCCACCTCCGCATACGCACCCCAATACCCAATCCACCTCCGCATACGCACCCCATTACCACCATCGCTTTCCGCAACCACCATTTCTTACTTGTTTCGCACTCCAACACAATTTTGACACATTTTGTTTTCACATTTGAGTTGTGGTTCATCGTTTCCTAGGGTGTTTCGGCTAACTAGGGACGGCTCGACATCAACATCACCGCCGCTCATCTTCGCCAAGGACTCGACAACAACCTCATCTTCATACGTCCTTACTTACACCCGACATACCACGGGCGGTAACTTCGACGACATCTTTGTCTACTCCTTGCCATTGCATTGATAGCCCATAGCCCACTTTGTGTAACTTACCCATCGAGACTAGCCTTTGAGTATTGTCGGCAACGTTACTTGTGCACATTAGTGATCATACTTCCCATAGCATACATACCATACCATCGTGGTGCGGTGCATATCTCGGTATCATCTCTTGTGTCACAAGGTTGTCATCGCATATACGCCATTGCTATCTTGGTTCGTGAAGTTTGCATGAGAAAGAGCTCAAAAGAGAAAGAGGCAACCAAGCTTTTAAGCAAAGAGGAAAGATAAGCCAAGAGCTTATAAGCAAGAACCATAGCATCATACTGCATTAAGATTGTCATACTCGATCATCTTGGATCATATCATCAGAATACCATACTTATAGCATACTTGGGATACAAGTCGTTGCATTTTTTGCTTTGTAGGTTGTGCACAAGTTTCGTATCCGCCTCTTGTGCAATCGTGCTAGCGTCTCTCTAGTGTTGTGCAACAAGAGCATTTTCGTGGATTCCATATTTTGGCTCATCCCTTGGCTGCACGACCCCACTTATCTATTTGCGTGTGTGTTTCCGTGTACCATATCTTGCTATTGTTCTACTTGTTGCATTTGCAAATTTGTGAACCTTTTCCAACATTACCGAGGCTCACTAACAATTGCATCAAATTTTGTGCCACCATCCTAACCAAGCTCCACCATAAGCTTTTATTTGTGTAGGTGTGAGAACCGACAAGAATTGGTACCAATTGTGCTATTTCCTTGTTACACATTGAGTGATCATTGATACATCTTCAACATCGGTCAAGGTACATTTGGTATAAGTTCTTCTCTTTCTCCCACTCACATATTTGCTTGGAATGATGGATAGGCCAAGTTCTTCTACTAACCCACTCTTCCTAGAGCAAGACGACGACCCCAACAAATAAGTCACCAAGCTCCACCTATTTGGCACAGAACGAGCTTTGCATCAAGAGCAACAAGCAATGAGCGACCGCATCGACCATCTCGCCATCGACTTGCGACTCTCCGAGCAACGTACAAGAGACTACTTCGACAACAAGCTTGACGAACAAAAGCAAGAGAGCAATGCAAGAATGGACGAGATCCGTGCCTTGTTGGTCAACCGCTCCTCTACCTCTTCATCCTACTCAAGACGGAGCCACTCGAGTCGACACTCTGACGACACCATCTCCGGCTCAAGTACTCCGACATCGAACACTCTCCGTCGTGCCGCGCGTCAATATCGTTAAGCAAATCGCAATCCCCTACACGACACCGATCATCAAGAGAAACTTCGAGCGCAAGATCATCGACATCGTCAAAACCAAGCCACATTCGCGCCAGTACAAGAAAGGCAACGCCTACGACAACAAGAGGAAGAGCGAGCGCGACAGCACCAAGATGCACAAGATGCCGAGGCACAACGTCAAGAACAACAACTACGTGAAGCTCAAGCACTTGAGGCGCAGCGTGCCCTCCGAGATTCAAGTCGAGCCATAGCCACACGAAGCCGGCAAGCTCGTGAGCAACAAGAAGCGCTTCGCGATGAAGTTCAAGACAGGATCAATCACGTGTGCATCGACAAGCTCCTCCACAAGCTCGATAAGAACCTCAAGTTCACCAAGAGCATGAAGACAATGGAAATCCTCCACGACAAGAGCAAGTTGAGGGAGACAATCCTCCGTGTCAAGGACATCATCACCCTCGACCCCAACACAATGAAGAGCAACGCTACGACAAGCTAAAATTCACCATGCCCAAGTTTTCTGGAAGCAATGATCCCATAGAATACCTTTCATGGGCATTGAAGGTTGACAAAATCTTCCGCTTGCACAACTATGAGGAAGAGAAGAAGATCGCGATGGCATCCCTTGAGTTCCAAGACTACGTCCTCATTTGGTGGGAACAAGTCATCGAGCGCCGTGAGGCAAGAGGAGAACCACCCCTCAGAACTTGGACACAAATGAAGGATGTCATGAGAGCACGTTTCATGCCAACTTACTACAATCGCAACCTCTTCAAGAAACTCCAACTCCTCAAGCAAGGAACAAAGACCGTTGAAGAGTACTACAAGGAAATGGAGATTGCCATGATACGAGCCAATGTCACGGAAGATGGTGAGCAAACTATGGCACGTTTTTTGAATGGACTCAATCATCCTATCAAGAAGATCGCCGACTTCCAACCATACTCGAACCTCATCGAGCTAGTACATCAAGCTACCAAAGCGGAACGTCAAGTGCAAGATGACTTCAAATATGCCAAGTTCTCATCCAAGTCCTATGGTTTCTACAACTCTCAAGCTTCAACGACTCCAACACCTTTTACCTCAACCAAGCCATCTACAAGCAACGGCGACAAGTCAAGTTACAAGAAAACTTCGACAACCTCAAGTCGTCCTCCTACTATAAGAAACTTCAAGCCGAGAGCTTCATCATCATCTACTCCAACCGATGAGACCATCAAGACAAGTTCCTTCAAATGCTTCACATGCGGCGGCTGAGGCCACAAGTCCTTCGAATGTACAAACAAGTGCACCATGATCTTCAATGACAATGGTACATATGACTCCATGAGTGAAGGAGAAATGGAAGCCCTTAAGCAAGTGGCCATGCACCGGCAAGTGAACGAAGATGAAGATGATCAAGTCTTTTGTGACAAAGATCCGAGCCCCACTCTCGTTGTCTCCAAAGTTTTGACTCTTCAACATCAACAAGAAGAAGACCAAAGATGCCATATCTTCCATACCAATGCCGGCATCAATGGAAGGTCCGTTAAGGACATCATCGATGGAGGGAGTTGTCATAACTTGGCAAGTGAAGAACTATGTTCCAAGCTCCAATTGATCAAGATGAAGCACCCACATCTCTACAAAGTTCAATGGCTTAGCGACTCCAGCACTATCCAAGTCGAGCATATGGTGCAAGTTTCCTTCAAGATCGGAGCTTACGAAGACACTTTGGAGTGTGATGTCGTTCTGATGTCCGTTTGCCACCTCCTTCTTGGACGACCATGGCAATTTGACTGAGGCGTCATCCACAATGGACGTACAAATCACTATAGCTTCAAGATGAAAGGAAAGGAGTACGTGCTACGACCTATGTCTCCAAGCCAAGTGATTGCTATCAAGCAAGCCACCAATCATGGAGAGAATAGTGAGAGAGCGAACCACCAAAAAGAGAGTGAGCGCCACAAGCCCAAATTGAGTGCCTCCACAATGAGCGACAAGAAAAACCTAGTCCTATTTGCCACCAAACGTGAGATGAGAGAAGTGTGTGAGAACCCATCACGTGGCATGCACTATGTCCTTTTGTGCAAGGACGCGGCACCCAAAACTAACAACTCTCACAATCTACCTTTAGTTTTCTCTTCTCTATTGCAGGAATTCCAAGATGTATTCCCCGAAGAGCTACCTCCGGGTCTACCCCACTACGAGGCATCGAGCACCGAATCGACCTCCTCCCCAGAGCACCCCTTCCTAACAAGGCTCCCTACCGCGTCAACCCCGAGGAAACTAAGGAGATCCAAGCGCAAGTACAACAACTCATCGACAACGGCCATGTACGAGAAAGTTTGAGCCCCTGTGCCGTTCCGCTAATCCTTGTTCCCAAGAAAGATGGGACATATCGCATGTGTTCTTATTGTCGTCCTATCAATGCTATTACCGTGCGTTATCCTTACCCTATTCCACGCCTAGATGATATGCTAGATGAGCTTAGCGGAGCCACCATTTTCTCTCAGATTTATCTTAAGAGTGGCCACTAT
This sequence comes from Triticum aestivum, assembly GCF_018294505.1. Lineage (NCBI taxonomy): Eukaryota > Viridiplantae > Streptophyta > Magnoliopsida > Poales > Poaceae > Triticum > Triticum aestivum. The sequence goes on along the minus strand of NC_057802.1, from coordinate 239,236,658 downwards.
CAAATACGCATCTGATACGTCTCCGTCGTATCTATAATTTTTTATTGTTCCATGCCAATATTATACAACTTTCATATACTTTTGGCTACTTTTTATACTATTTTTGGGACTAACATATTGATCCAGTCCCCAGTGCCAGTTCTAGTTTGTTGCATGTTTTTTTGTTTTGCAGAAAATCCATATCAAACGGAGTCCAAACGGGATAAAAACTGATGGAGATTTTTTTGGAAAATATGTGATTTTTGGGAAGAAGAATCAACGCGAGACGATGCCCGATGGGGCCACGAGGCAGGGGGCGCACCCTTGACCCTCATGGCCACCCCGTAAGGCGGTTGGTGCCCTTCTTTCGCCACAAGAAAGCCAATATCCGGATAAAAATCGTGTCCAAATTTTAGCCCAATCAGAGTTATGGATCTCCGGGAATATAAGAAACGGTGAAAGGCCAGAATCATGGAGCGCAGAAACAAAGAGAGACAAAGAGACAGACCCAATCTCGGAGGGGCTCTCGCCCCTCCGCCACCATGAAGGCATGGAATAGGGGGTAAACCCTTCTCCCATCTAGGGGGAAGGTCAAGGAAGAAGAAGAAGGAGGGGGGCCCTCTCTCCCTCTCTCCCGGTGGCGCCGGAACGCCGCCGGGGCCATCATCGTGTGACGGCGATCTACACCAACACCTCCGTCATCTTCACCAACATCTTCATCACCTTCCCCCATTTATCTACAGCGGTCCACTCTCCCGCAACCCGCTGTACCCTCTACTTGAACATGGTGCTTTATGCTTCATATTATTATCCAATGATGTGTTGCCATCCTATGATGTCTAAGTATATTTTCGTTGTCCTATCGGTAATTGGTGAATTGCTATGATTGGTTTAATTTGCTTGTGGTTATGTTGCTGTCCTTTGGTGCCCATCATATGAGCGCGCGCGTGGATCGCACCATAGGTTTAGTTGTATGTTGATAGGACTATGTATTGGAGGGCAAGAGTGACAGAAGCTTCAACCTAGCATAGAAATTGATGCATACGGGATTGAAGGGGGACCAATATATCTTAATGCTATGGTTGGGTTATACCTTAATGAACGTTAGTAGTTACGGATGCTTGCTAATAGTTCCAATCATAAGTGGATAGAATTCCAAGTCAGGGATGACATGCTAGCAGTGGCCTCTCCCACATAAAACTTGCTATTGGTCTAGTAACATAGTCAATTGCTTAGGGACAATTTCGCAACTCCTACCACCATTTTTGCACACTCGCTATACTAACTTTATTGCTTCTTTACCTAAACAGCCCCTAGTTTTTATTTACATGCTCTTTATATTCTTGCAAACCTATCCAACAACACCTACAAAGTACTTCTAGTTTTATACTTGTTCTAGGTAAAGCAAACGTCAAGCGTGCGTAGAGTTGTATCGGTGGTCGATAGAACTTGAGGGAATATTTGTTCTACCTTTAGCTCCTCGTTGGGTTCGACACTTTTACTTATCGAAAGAGGCTACCATTGATCCCCTATACTTGTGGGTTATCAAGACCTTTTTCTGCCGCCGTTGCCGGGGATTATAGTGTGGGGTGAATATTCTCGTGTGTGCTTGTTTGCTTTATCACTGAATAGTTTTTATTTGCTGTTCTAAGTTGATCTCTATCTTTAGTTATGGATATGGAACACGAAATACCAAAAAAAACTAGGTGTACGTGCTATTCATGGAGATGGGGAACCTCCTAAAACCCTCGATGCTCATTATGTGAAAGATATTATGCACTACTTTAATAATCCTGAGAAAACCCCATTCAATTATATAATGGGAGACACGTTGGATCAACGTCAATACTTAAGGGATTATCGCTTGACTCAAAAAGGGAAACTATTATGGGATCAAATTCATATGTTGCATTGGTATGCTTGGGAACTATGCTTGAGATATGATTATACTTGTTGCTCTAGGATGAAGGCTCCACACCTTCCCTTTTCATGCAAATTTAATGATGATAAAACCTTTGCTTCTTACGCTAATGGTATATATGATTACTATGATGTGGAACAAATAGAAGAATTTGTTGCTTTTATGGGTGCTTATGAAATTGAATCTTTGTTTAAAGAGTGTGAAAATCTTGATGATGCTGTTTACAGACCTAAATTTTTTGCTATACTTAAATATTGCTATGAGAATTATGAATTCAATTCCGATATTGATGATTTTATTGAGAGAGTCTCCGCTGTCCAACAAGAGACTAATATTTTGTAGGAGTCTATGGAAGAAGAAATTGATGAAACTGTGAGCTCATTGGATGAAAAAGATGATGAGGAGAGCGAAGAACAAAAGGAGGAAGAGCGGATTAGCTACCCGTGTCCACCTTCTAATGAGAGTAACTCTTCAACTCATACATTGTTTAATTTCCCTTCGTGCTTACCGAAGGATGATTGCTATGATCATTGTTATGATCCCGTTGATTCTTTTGAAATATCCCTTTTTGATGATGCTTGCTATGCTTGTGGCCAAGATGCCAATATGAATTATGCTTATGGAGATGAACTTGCTATAGTTCCTTATGTTAAACATGAAATTGTTGCTATTGCACCCACGCATGATAGTCCTATTATCTTTTTGAATTCTCCCGACTACACTATATCGGAGAAGTTTGCCCTTATTAAGGATTATATTGATGGGTTGCATTTTACTACTACACATGATGATTTTGATAGATATAATATGCATGTGCTTGCTACTCCTACTTGCAATTATTATGAGAGAGGAACTACATCTCCGCCTCTCCATGTTTCCAATAAGATAAAATTGCAAGAAACTGTTTATACTCTTCATTGGCCTTTACTATGTGTGCATGAATTGCTCTTTTATGACATGCCGATGCATAGGAAGAGAGTTAGACTTCGTCATTACATGATATATGTTACTTTGTGCTCACTACTAAATTACAAATCATTGTTAATTAAAATTGGCTTTGATATACCTTGGGATCCGGGTGGATCCATTACTTGAGCACTGTATGACTAGCTTAATGGCTTTAAAGAAAGCGCTGCCAGGGAGACAACCCGGAAGTTTTAGAGAGTCATTTATTTCTGTTGTGTGCTTTTATAAAGTTTAAAAATAAAAATAATGTGCCAAGATTTTCCTTTAGGATGTTTATATTGCTTGTTGGTTTGTGCGGTGCAAAACAGAAACTTTGGTTGTAGTGCGCGATTTACATTTTTTACTGGAACGTCAAACGGATCTGAAACTTTTTGCACTGTCTTTCTATACAAATTGCTTATTTTTCCTAATTTCTTCAGAATTTTTGGAGTACCAGAAGTATGGTGAATGTTCAGATTACTACAGACTGTCCTGTTTAAGATAGATTCTGTTTTTGATGCATAGTTTGCTTGTTTTGATGAAACTATTGATTTCTATCAGTGGATTAAGCCATGGGAAAGTTATATTACAGTAGCTACAATGCAAAAACAAAATATGAATTGGTTTGCAACAGTACTTAGAGTAGTGATTTGCTTTATTATACTAACGGCTCTTACCGAGCCTTCTGTTGAGTTTTGTGTGGATGAAGTGATCAAAGATCGAGGAGGTCTCGATATGAGGAGAAGGAGGAGAGGAAAGAGCTCAAGCTTGGGGATGCCCAAGGCACCCCCAAGTAAATATTCAAGGAGACTCAAGCGTCTAAGCTTGGGGATGCCCTGGAAGGCATCCCATCTTTCTTCAACAAAAATCTGTACGTTTTCGGTTTCGTTTTGTTCATGTGATATGTGCAAATCTTGGAGCGTCTTTTGCATTTAGTTTTCACTTTTATTTTATGCACCATGCTGGTATGAGATAGTCCTTGGTTGATTTATAGAATGCTCATTGCACTTCACTTATATTTTTTGAGTATGGCTTTATAGAATGCTTCATGTGCTTCACTTATATCATTTGAAGTTTGGATTGCCTGTTTCCCTACACATAGAAAACCGCCATTTGTAGAATGCTCTTTTGCTTCACTTATATTTGTTAGACCGTGGGCATATCTTTTGTAGAAAGAATTAAACTCTCTTGCTTCACTTATATCCACTTAGAGAGTTGACAGGAATTGGTCATTCACATGGTTAGTCATAAAATCCTACATAAAACCTGTAGATCATTGAATATGATATGTTTGATTCCTTGGAATAGTTTTGCAATATAAGTCATGCTAGTGGGTAATTGTGAATTTGAGAAATGCTTGTGTTGAGGTTGGCAAGTCCCGTAGCATGCACGTATCGTAAACGTTGTGTAACAAATTTGAAGCATGAGGTGTTTCTTTGATTGTCTTCCTTATGAGTGGCGGTCGGGGACGAGCGATGGTATTTTCCTACCAATCTATCCTGTAGGAGCATGCGCGTAGTGCTTGGTTTTGATGACTTGTAGATTTTTGCAATAAGTATGTGAGTTCTTTATGACTAATGTTGAGTCCATGGATTATACGCACTCTCACCCTTCCATCATTGCTAGCCTCTTTGGTACCGTGCATTGCCCTTTCTCACCTCGAGAGTTGGTGCAAACTTCGCCGGTGCATCCAAACCCTATGATATGATATGCTCTATCACACATAAGCCTCCTTATATCTTCCTCAAAACAGCCACCATATCTACCTATTATGGCATTTCCATAGCCATTCCGAGATATATTGCCATGCAACTTCCATCATCATCATATACATGACCTGAGCATTCATTGTCATATTGCTTTGCATGATAGTAAGATAGCTAGCATGATATTTTCATGGCTTGTCCTTTTTTTGATATCTTTGCCACGCTAGATCATTGCACATCCCGGTACACCGCCTGAGGCATTCATATAGAGTCATATCTTTGTTCTAGTATTGAGTTGTAATATTGAGTTATAAGTAAATAAAAGTGTGATGATCATCATTATTAGAGCATTGCCCCTGTGAGGAAAGGATGATGGAGACTATGATTCCCCCACAAGTCGGGATGAGACTCCGGACTTTAAAAATAAAAATAAAAGAGGCCAAAGAAGCCCAAATAAAAAAAGAGGCGAAAGAAGCCCACCAAATAAAACAAAACAAAACAAAAAATGAGAGAAAAAGAGAGAAGTGGCAATGTTACTATCCTTTTACCACTCTTCTGCTTCAGAGTAGCACCATGTTCTTCATATAGAGAGCCTCTTGAGTTATCACTTTCATATACTAGTGGGAATTTTCATTATAGAACTTGGCTTGTATATTCCAACGATGGGCTTCCTCAAATGCCCTAGGTCTTCATGAGGAAGCAAGTTGGATGCACACCCACTTAGTTTCAGTTGAGCTTTCATACACTTATAGCTCTAGTGCATCCGTTGTATGGCAATCCCTACTCCTGGCATTGACATCAATTGATGGGCATCTCCATAGCCCGTTGATTAGCCGCGTCGATCTGAGACTTTCTCCCTTTTTGTCTTCTCCACACAACCTCCATCATCTTATCTATTCCACCTATAGTGCTATGTCCATGGCTCGCGCTCATATAATGCGTGAGAGTTGAAAAGTTTGAAAATGCTAAAGTATGAAACAATTGCTTGGCTTGTCATTGGGTTTGTGCATGATGAGAGCATTTTGTGTGACGAAAATGAAGCATGGCCAAACTATATGATTTTGTAGGGATGAGCTTTCTTTGGCTATGTTATTTTGAGAAGACATAATTACTTTATTAGTATGCCTGAAGTATTATTGTCTTAATGTCAAATGATAGACTATTGCTTTGAATCACTCATGTCTTAATATTCATGCCATGATTAGATTACGTGATCAAGATTATACTAGGTAGCATTCCACATCAGAAATTATCTTTTTTATCATTTACCTACTCGAGGACGAGCAGGAATTAAGCTTGGGGATGCTGATACGTCTCCGTCATATCTATAATTTTTGATTGTTCCATGCCAATATTATACAGCTTTCATATACTTTTGGCAACTTTTTATACTATTTTTGGGACTAACATATTGATCCAGTGCCCAGTGCCAGTTCCTGTTTGTTGCATGTTTTTTTGTTTCGCAGAAAATCCATATCAAACGGAGTCCAAACAGGATAAAAACTGATGGAGATTTTTTTGGAAAATATGTGATTTTGGGAAGAAGAATCAACGCGAGACGATGCCCGATGGGGCCACGAGGCAGGGGGTGGGGGCGCCCCTGACCCTCGTCGCCACCCATAAGGCGGTTGGTGCCCTTCTTTCGCTGCAAGAAAGCCAATATCCGGATAATAATCGTGTCCAAATTTCAGCCCAATCGGAGTTACGGATATCTGGGAATATAAGAAACGGTGAAAGGCCAGAATCAAGGAGCGCAGAAACAGAGAGAGACAGAGAGACAGATCCAATCTCGTAGGGGCTCTCGCCCCTCCGCCGCCATGGAAGCCATGGAACAGGGGGTAAACCCTTCTCCCATCTAGGGGAAGGTCAAGGAAGAAGAAGAAGGAGGGGGGCCTCTCCCCCTCTCTCCCGGTGGCGCCGGAACGCCATCGGGGCCATCATTGTGTGACGGCGATCTACACCAACACCTCTGTCATCTTCACCAACATCTTCATCACCTTCCCCCATCTATCTACAGCGGTCCACTCTCCCGCAACCCGCTGTACCCTCTACTTGATCATGGTGCTTTATGCTTCATATTATTATCCAATGATGTGTTGCCATCCTATGATGTTTGAGTAGATTTTCGTTGTCCTATCGGTAATTGGTGAATTGCTATGATTGGTTTAATTTGCTTGTGGTTATGTTGCTGTCCTTTGGTGCCCATCATATGAGCGCGCGCGTGGATCACACCATAGGGTTAGTTGTATGTTGATAGGACAATGTATTGGAGGGCAAGAGTGACAGAAGCTTCAACCTAGCATAGAAATTGATGCATACGGGATTGAAGGGGGACCAATATATCTTAATGCTATGGTTGCGTTTTACCTTAATGAACGTTAGTAGTTGCGGATGCTTGCTAATAGTTCCAATCATAAGTGCATAG